>NW_021549948.1:0-362 GCF_001605985.2 Dendrobium catenatum
ATCATCAATACGGATAGAGTCCTCACATCCCTGAACTGGGAGTCGAGGGAGTTCAACTGGTATCTGAATTTGAGGTTCCTTGAATTGAATTCCAATACATCTACTAAACTTCCTTCTTGCACATGATTCTTCTGGCGACATGGGCCTCTTGCCCTTAACATCAACTGGTTTCGGCTCTTTAAAAACTTCTTTAGACTTTGCTATTACTGGGGCCAGCTTTGACAGTTTTGAAGGTGGGGTCGGTGGTCTACCACTAAAAGAGTGACTCTGGTTAGACCCCGTTAATACTATTTCCTCCGTCTTTGCAGACGGGAGGCGAGGCACTCAATGGTATCCATCTACTAAGACTGATGTCACAGGTT
>NW_021549949.1:0-238 GCF_001605985.2 Dendrobium catenatum
ATACCGGTCTGCCGGGGATCCAAGGGGGTGCTGCCCCGTGACGAGGTTCGACCTGGAACAAAATTTTATTGTAAGAGTAATTTTAAAGTTCTGCTTATTTTTAATGTTCGTAAGTTGTTTGTATGGGAAGATACCGAGTGGTACCGAGCATGTACCTAACGGTATTTAGCGATACCGAGCATGTACCTAACGGTATTGAGCGGTACCGAGCATGTACCTAGCAGTACCGAGCATGTAC
>NW_021549950.1:0-1459 GCF_001605985.2 Dendrobium catenatum
TGTGAAAAAGGGAAACCAATGAAAGGACAATTCTACAATAGTATTATTGAACATCTCAATTATTTCAAATCTTGCAAATCTTTCAATTTTGATTTTCAAAAGTACACAAATAACTTGGACCCAGTACAATATGTGACATTAAAAAAAACTTGAGAATAATGTATATTCTGAGAAATTTGTAATTTTATTGCAAAATCTTCGTAACAACGTCATTACACATAGTATTTCTTAAGAAAGTGCCCATTGACACCAATTGGTAAGATCCTCCTTGGTAGACTTTCTCCACCGCAAAAGGACATTCCCAAGTAGGCTCAAATTTACCCCCAAACCTTCGATGAGTCAAGATAGGTCTACGTAAGACCAACACAAGCTCTCCTATTCGAAAGGTTCTAGGGCATACCAATTTATCATGTGCTTGAGCCATACGTGATTTATATAACTCGAGGTTCTGTTGAGCCTGCAATCTCTTCTCTTCTAAACCTTCGAGTTCTTCTAGTCGAAGTCGGGCGTTCTGTTCAGATGTGATGCTATTGTTAATTGCAACTCTTAGAGAGGGAAGCTATACCTCTAAAGGGAGAACAGCCTCAGCCCCAGAGACTAAAGCAAACGGTGTAGACTGAGTTGGGGTTCTATATGTGGTTCGATAATCCCATAGAGCTTCACCCAACTTTTTATGCCACTGTCGCTTATTGTCTTCTAAGATTTTCTTTAAAATTCCTACCAACGTTTTATTGAAGGCCTCCGCTAACCCATTCGCCTGGGGATAATAGCTTGTGGAGTATCTTCAATCAATATTGTGACGTTTAGCAAAATTGTTCATTTTTGTACTCTTAAAAGAGGGACCATTATCGGATATAATTCAATGAGGAATGCCGAATCGATATATGATATGGTCTCTAAAGAACTGGAGTATATGATAAGTCTTGACTTCTCGTAAAGGAACAGCTTTCACCCATTTTGAGAAGTAATACGTTACTGCTAGAATGAACCGATGACCTTTAGAAGAGGGAGGATCGATAGGGCTAATGATATCTGTGCCCCAACTTTCAAAAGGCCATGAAGCAATTATTGGATGTAAGACATTAGGAGGTTGGTGTAGGACTACACCATGTACTTGGCACTGATGACAATGACGTGCAACAGACATACAGTCGTCAATCATTGAGGGCCAATAATATCCTAGCCTCTTAATTTTCATCTTCATTTTAGAGCCAGATTGGTGAGCACCACACAACCCGGCATGTACCTCGATCATGATCTTTTGGGCTACCTGTTTGTTAAGACAATGCAACCACAATTGATCAAAAGACCGGCGGTACAAAGTGTTGTGTATCAGTGTATAAGAGAGAGCCCTTCTCTTAATCTGATCTGTAGTAGATTTCTCTTGAGGGAGTTTATTTTCTTGCAAGTAGTCAATGAAATGTTTTCTCCAATCAACCATTTCATCATTAACAGCAAG
>NW_021549951.1:0-300 GCF_001605985.2 Dendrobium catenatum
AAAATAAAACTCAGCGGCCTAACCTAGATCTAGAAGTGGTGCCCTAGCAAACAATACTATGTGCGTGTAAGGCTAGTGTGGTTTGGATAGGTCCTAAGCGGGGTGGTTAGTTAAAGTTATCTATAGTTCATGTTTGTTGGGAGTCTGAAAAGGATATTTTAGTTGAACTTCAAAAATTAGTGAATTATGGTCTATTTTAATTATTTCAGTTTGTTGATCAGTTTTAAGAGCTTAGGATATTCATATTTAAAGTTCAAGTGATATTAGCCAATTTTAGAAAGTTCTAGGTCCTCTTAGGAA
>NW_021549952.1:0-208 GCF_001605985.2 Dendrobium catenatum
TACGATCTTTCCAGACTCGATCCTCAATGTGGAGAAATTTTCCTCCATATATGATCATCCAGACCCTGTTCTTTGTGTAGAGCAAGTTTCCTCTCCACAAGACCAATCTTTAGTGATGGAGTGCGCCCTTTGTGGCACCATCCTAAATTTCAAATCTAGATACGATCTTTCGTGGAAGCAATGCTTCCTTCCCACGAGATCTTTCTAG
>NW_021549953.1:0-245 GCF_001605985.2 Dendrobium catenatum
CAAATCAAGACAACGGTGGAGGAAAGGATTTCCTCCACGGAAGGACAAGTAACCGATCTCTGGGACATGATGTAGAAAATGTTGGAAATCCACAAGAAAACAACGACTTCCATGGCAAAAGAGGAGGAAAGAAAAAATACGAATTTAGAAATTCGTAGGGTGAAAGATGAGATGGAAATCATGGAGGGAGAAAGAAGAAAACCCTTTTTGGAGCCTTTCCAGAGGGAGGATAGAGGAGGTTGGTA
>NW_021549954.1:0-318 GCF_001605985.2 Dendrobium catenatum
TTGATCTTGTTTGTTTTAAAATATTCAAAAAGGTTTGTGTAGTGAAGAAGCCGTTTGAGCATGTAGAAATGTTGAGGTAGAGGATCGTGCATGTGTTGAGATAATTGGTTAACACTGTATGTTATGTCGGGCCTCGTAAGAGTGAGATACTGTAGTGACCCACTGATACGACGATAGAACACCGGGTCAAAAAACCACGGATCCAGCGAGCAGAGGCTGAGAAGTTTAGTGGCCGTTGGGTTTGCGAGGGTATTGCAATTGGCAAGACATGTTTGCTGTAGAAGAGAATAAGCATACTTTCTTTGAGAAAGAAAGTAT
>NW_021549955.1:0-255 GCF_001605985.2 Dendrobium catenatum
TATCTATCATCCAACTTTGAATGAACTTCCTTATAGTAAAAATAGCCACCATCTCAAGTTGTGCCACATCCCAATGTATTCTTTTTTCCCCAAAAGCAAGTAATAACCTTCCTTTGTGATCTCTAATTATACCTCCAATTCTAGCATGGTTTGATTTTAAAAGAGTGCATCAATGTTCATTTTGATCCAACGTAGTGGTGGAGGTTGCCAAATATATATTGCAACTCCATAAGGAGATTAACACCCCAGCTATCT
>NW_021549956.1:0-200 GCF_001605985.2 Dendrobium catenatum
TAAATATAGTGTAAAATAAATATTTTAAAATTATTTGAATGAGTGTAAAATGAATACATGATATTATTATTTTTTATTTAGTTTGAAGTAAAATAAGTGCAATAAAAAGTCTAAAGAAGATTGTGATCGGAGACGATGGTGGGTAGCTGTTGCTGGTGGTGGTGGTCTGCGGCAGTGACAACAGAGGGTAGCGGGTGGCG
>NW_021549957.1:0-1377 GCF_001605985.2 Dendrobium catenatum
ATAATACAATAAAAGCATAAAAAACTAGTCGGGCTGAAAGAAATCAGCACCCAAAAAAGGAGATACACAATTTTCCCATTCAGCTCAAATCTCCTGCAAAAAATACTAAGCAAGCCAAAATAGAAATTGAAAACACAGAGAGAAATTACCTTGCGAACATTTGAGCACTGATCATGAAATTTGATATAAAACCTGCAAGGAATCTTCCAAAAAAAGATGAGATAATCACAGCCAAGATAAAAAACCTCAATATCAGCAAACCAGTCTCTCTTTCCAGCAATAGTAAAAACCCTCCACTTCCTCATTAAAAACAAAATCCAGTAAAGAGTAAGAAACAGGCCGTTCATTTTATGGTGCCACCACACCCCAAACTTCTTCATGAATAACAAGCTCCAGATGCACAGCACACCCAGATTAAGCAAAATCGGAAACAGCACATCAATAAAAACACCTAACAACAGCTGCAGAAGACTAATCATCAAACAAGGAATAACAGGAAGCAGTAAGAGAGATGCAAAAACCAGAGACCAACCCAGCCACAGGAGAGACGGGAAAAAACACATCATCCAGTTCTAACATAAGGAAGACACGCCTTATCAATATGCAGGATACCCCTCAAAACAGGATCTAAATTCGAAATATTCAATTCAACAAAATCATGAAGAGTAGATCACCAATTGGCAAGCCAATCGGCACAACTATTTCCTTCCCTATAAATATGCGAAGTAACATTCATCTCCTTTATTCTATTTTTAACCTTTCTAAGCAGATAAAAATAGTTAGCATTACCAGTAGCCCCCTCTGTAATACTTTGAACAATAAAAAGAGCATCTAATTCAACCCACACATCATTGTACCCATATTTAATGCACAAATCTAAGCCCAGAAGTAAAGCATTGAGCTCGGTAGAAATAACATCAGAGGTTTGCAAAGGAGAGGCAAAGGCAGCCAGCAAATCACCACAGTAATCCCTAATAACTCCCCCAGCACCTTCTTTCAAAACACCCACGGAACCATCCGTATTAAGCTTAACAAAAGGAAGTTTAGGTTTTCTCCAGTACACAAAAGTATCATCTATAAACCCAGATACAACCTCCAGCTTAATCCCAAAGTAAACAGCCAAATATCTGCATCTATAAAAAGTTTTAACAGATAGGATGTTGCAATTAAAAAGCTGAAGAACTTTACTTTTAACCTTTTCAATAATAGAAATAGAATCCATCTTACAATTCTCGTGCTTTGCCTGAATTCTAGAATTCCAGATATACCAAATAATGAGAATGGGGATCAGATTAAATAAATGCCCTTTTTTGGAATGACACCAATTATGAAACATTAAATTAAGAGAATCAATATACATGGAGTTTTTATCAGCAA
>NW_021549958.1:0-222 GCF_001605985.2 Dendrobium catenatum
CCGGCCATATTTGGGCTTGTTGGATCCGACCTCTTATTCTTATTCAGGCTTCAGACTTGAGCTATGGGAATTGCGCTTCCCGATGCTGATTTCACTAAAGTTGGTAGATTTGGAGTCATCCTTTGTGGTTGTAGATTTTGGAGCATACGAACATTTGGTAATTACTCGAGATTTCTCTTTCCCATTGGAACTTTGATTCTCCAGTCATTTGGGAGAATTTTG
>NW_021549959.1:0-2152 GCF_001605985.2 Dendrobium catenatum
GGATTGGGCCGAACTTGGTGTCGTTGGGTTCGTATTTTCGAGACGCTCAATTTGACTATAAGCTCGCTGAAATCGGAGTTTGGGTGCTCCCAGAATTAATTTTTTTAAAGTTTTCAAGTAGCTTTTGCCTCGAGATTTGTGCCCGATCAAGATAATTTTTGGAGTACGTATCAATAATTATTCTAAATTAGATTCTTGGCATCACAATTGGAATCAGAGTCGTTGTTAGAAGACTTTAATTATAGCCAGAGCTATAGAAATTGAGTGAGAGTTGAGTAGATTGGGTTAAGGCAAATTAGTTTGCATACATAATTGAATTACAAAAGATAGAATGAACTGCATGACTATATAATTTTTTATGAGTCTTTAATGTGTTTGTGCCTCATGAAGCTTTTAGCCTTCTAAGGTCTTTGATGTGTATATGCTTTTTTGAGACTTTTAGCATTCAGAGATTTTTTGATAATCATATACCTTATGAGGCTTGTGCCTTATGAGATTTTAAGTGTACATCTATATTTTCAGACTTTTATTTTTCTGAATTTTTCAAACATGTGTTCCTTTTAATGCCTTTACCTTTAAAGGTTTTTAAATAATCTCGAATCTTTTGATGCTTTTATCTTCTAAGATCTTTAAATGAGTGGTGACCCTAACATCCAGCTGCTCTCAAAGAGTCCTTCTAATGAGGACTTTATCCACTACTAGCTTTTCTTCGAGGCTACCTCATGAGTATGTATTCCTGGGATTGTGAGGGAAGACCCTATCTATCACTTGCCCTCACAGGGTCTTTCTAGTGAGAACTTTGTCAACTACTAGCTTTTCTTTGAAGTTATCTCATAGGCATGCCTTACTGGAGTTTAGGGTTGTTAATATTTTACACGTCCCAAAACCCAACAAAAAAATTTAAATTTGGGTCAACCCGTTTGTTAGACAAGTCAGGTTCAGGTTCAAAAATATGACCCATTTTAGAAATAGGTTGCGATCAGGTTGACCCGAAAATTTAAAATCAACCCAAAGTTAAGATGAATCTTTATTTGGATAGCCTCCACTAGTCTGTTGCTCCACTTTCGTATCTCTGCCTATCCAGCTTGGCAGCTCCGCAGCTTCACATACTGCAGTCGACTGTCGTAATTTTGCATGCATTGACGCACCTAGTGACCATAATCCGCTCGCAAGTCATAACCTTCATAGTTCGTCTGACCCTCCCTCCTTCATAGTCCGCTGCCGACACCAATTTAGTTGTTCACGTGTGACATGCCTTCACGCCAATTGCCAGCCTAGTTATTGCTCGCTGCTCACTCCTCATGCTGTCACGCATCGCCATTCACCTCACATCCTCACCTGTCACCCCCAAGGCTCTGATTTATACACAAATTCCAAACAAAGTAAGATTTTTTTTTTTTTGTTGGCACCTGCTAATTTGAAACACAAGTATGAGAGAGGGCAAAGGGGTGAAGCAGAGTGAATTGGTGAGTCGTGTTGGGTTGACTTGAACCCAAACCAAGTCTAGTTTAGTTCTGAATTCATAACCCGTTTCCTTATTCGAGTTGGGTACGAGTTGACCTAGATGACGACGGGTCATTTTGGGTTGGACCCAAACTTAACTCAAAAACTCATTTTGAAACCCCTATTAGAGTTGTTTATTAGAGTTTTGCTCAATTTGATTAACTTGCATTAAAACTATTGAGAAAATTCTTAAGGAATGTTTGACTTATCCAATGTTGTTTATTAGATTATTGCTTGATAATGTTAATATGTATGAAAAAGGTTGATAATGTTTGACCTATCCAAAGTTATTTATCAAAGTGTTGCTCAATGACGTTAACTTATATAGAAGATGTCGAATCGAATCCCCCTATGATCGATTATACATTTATTGGGAGGGGATGAATGCCACATGTATCTCAAATAAAAAATAAAGATTGGTATATCTATAGACCATTACTATCTTTTTGAGGTCGATATTAAGATATTGCTCAAGGAGTAAAAGTTTAGCTGGGGATTGTACAAAGCTTAAAATTTAATTGAAGCTTCTTTGTATTTATTGTGAGCTTTATAAAAAATGTTTGCTAGTGATATTATCTAGAATATTGAAAATATTAAAAGAAATTTTCTTGGCCATAGTCATATTTGAGGTTGTAGACAAAGCTGCACC
>NW_021549960.1:0-368 GCF_001605985.2 Dendrobium catenatum
ACATCTAATGAAACAAACACATAACTAAAACAAAATATATCACAAACTACTAAAACACAATCACATCATCTAAAGAAAAATATAACTAAGTACACAAATCACTTTGATGGTCCCTGATCTGGAGGAGGAGGAGGTACAGTACTGAACAAGTTAAAATAACAACTTATCATAAGCATGTTGAAACTAATATCATTCATCTGATCTCTCATATGCCCCATATCCTGATTGTATTGAATATCCTGTTGCTGCAAATGAGTTTCAATTTGATCAAATCTTTGATCAAATTGAGACTCTAAGCGATCAAATTTCTAAACCAAATTCTGATAATTTGGTTCACTAGCAGGTGTAGGTGCAGGTTCATGTTCCTC
>NW_021549961.1:0-270 GCF_001605985.2 Dendrobium catenatum
TCCAACCAAATTCCAAAACCAATGCTCTGATACCACTCAAGTTGTCATGACCCGACCCGATCCGGGATGAATCCCGCTCGCACCGGGCCGCGACCAAACCTTATATCCAGGATCTGGCTTTGGAATTTACTTACTGAACTGAATCTTCCAAATTATTTCAACTCAAAAACAAACACACAGACACAGACCAGAGCTACTATGAATCGTCAATTACAACGGAACAAAACATCGATATTTCTTTTCCTCAAAACAATCATCTACAACTACAGT
>NW_021549962.1:0-334 GCF_001605985.2 Dendrobium catenatum
AAGGTTAGGGTCTTAGATTAGTAACACATCATACAGTCCGACCTATTCATAGAAAAATGTTTCAGCTAGATCAGATTGTACAGTACGATAAAAAATCATACAATACGATTAACAGAGAAGAAAAAAAATCTACTTTTTAAAAACCCTCTCCCCCTATGTGTGTGCATGGTTGCTCAGATTTACATGCAATTTGTGGCCAGACTCAACAAAAGAGAAAATAAAATAAATGAAGAAATTATAATGTTACAAACTCACACACTTATTCTATCCAAACTTGAGTCTTCTTATTGTCATCAGTAACTTGTGATCTCCCTAAAATATTAGAACTCACAGA
>NW_021549963.1:0-332 GCF_001605985.2 Dendrobium catenatum
AAAAAATTATTAAAAATTAAAATTATAATAAAATAAATTTTCTGTCAATTTTTTTATTTGAGTTGGTTATCTTATATTGCATAAATACAATGTATTATTCTAACATATTTGATATTTTTCAATAAATTTGGACAATTCAATTTACTTTATTATTATGTGTAGAAAATCTAAGTAGTTGAGGGTTGATTTCTATTGTTTTAGTTAGCCTTTTGGCAATCTCATAGATTACTTATATTTCCACACTTATGATTACTGATTTTACATACGGGGCTATTTGGTATCGGATTTACAACAGTATTTAAGTCGAATTTATGCTAAATCCAGCCAAATAG
>NW_021549964.1:0-358 GCF_001605985.2 Dendrobium catenatum
TTTCTATCAAAAGTTATGATTTTTAAAAGTTTTAACCCGGTTCTAACCTAGAGTTGACCAAAATGTTGACTTTTTAACTTTGACCATATTTTGAGGGTTTGAAATTTTTGGAAAATACTAGATTTTAATTAGAGTCATTATCCACTGAGTTTGATTGATTTAGAATTTTCTACAATTAGTTATAAATTTTGGAAATTTAAGTATTTATTAGAATTATTAAATTATTTCAAATAAGGGCCGTTTTAATGATTTGAACCAAAATGAGTCTTAAACTTCTTGAAATCTACTCCAAAGATCACAAATGATCTAAGGAGAGATCATCAAGTGTTTAAAGATTTTTTGGGATTTTTAATAATCT
>NW_021549965.1:0-307 GCF_001605985.2 Dendrobium catenatum
CTTTGGAGCCCATACGCTCAAGTAGTCTAGGCTTTAGCGGAAGAAGAGTCTCCACATTAGAACCGAGGCCACTCCGAGGAAGAATGAACCTTGGATCGTCATTCTCGGATAGGTGGCCGGAGTGGTGGAGGATGGTGGTTGTCCAAGGATGATCAAGTCCAAGAAGGAAGTCCAAGATGTGATTTAAGTAATCCTCCACGGAAGAATCCACGTCAAAGTTTACGTCGAAGAAAGGGGATTCAAGGATGTTGGTTCGTCATTAAAATCAGTAATCCCCTTAGCCTCAATAGTCTGGACAGCAACCTGG
>NW_021549966.1:0-334 GCF_001605985.2 Dendrobium catenatum
CTTCTACACGACGTCAGACTTCTCCTTGTCGTCGAACCTCTGCTCGTCAGCGAACTTCTACTCCTCGTCGAACTTCTGCCCGTCGACGAACTTTCATCGGTCTTCTGCCCGAGGCCGTACTTTTACACGACGTCGGACTTCTCCTTGTCGTCGAACTTCTGCTCGTCAGCGGACTTCTACTCATCGTTGGACTTCTGTCCGTCAATGAACTTTCATCAGTCTTCTGCCAGAGGCCGTACTTCTACACAACGTCGAACTTCTCCTTGTCGTCGAACTTCTGCTCGTCAGCGGACTTCTACTCGTCGTCGGATTTCTACCCGTCGACGAACTTTCA
>NW_021549967.1:0-238 GCF_001605985.2 Dendrobium catenatum
TTTGAGTTTTGGTATTTCTGTGCTCAGATTTGTGTTTTCATTACCGAAAAACGCGCATAATTTTTTATTGACGAAATTTTTACCGCACAACTTTTGATATGTTTTTGAGATACTTATTCTGCACGAATTGAGTATTTTCTGTAAAGTTTTTACCAGGTATTTTGAGTTCTGTGTGATTTTTATCGAATAGATAATTATCAAGATGTTGAAAAATATTTTGTCAGTACAATGAAAGTCT
>NW_021549968.1:0-204 GCF_001605985.2 Dendrobium catenatum
AATAGGAAAATATTTTGTTTAACTAACTTATACATACATATATCTTTTGCCCTCCTTAGTATCTAATCTATTATATAAATCATTAAAAGCTAAAATCTTTGCATAGTATATTGCTTTCTTAAACTCCTTACGAACATCTTTATACATTCTCAATTATCAAAATTTTTACATCTAAATCAATTTTTAAAATAAATCTTCTTTTTT
>NW_021549969.1:0-332 GCF_001605985.2 Dendrobium catenatum
ACTCATTTAATTAAATCGGCGGCTGTTAGTGGGACAAGTGGCGTGTTCTGATTCGACCAGCCAAAACGCGGCGACGGCGGGATGCCACGTGGAAGGCGGCGGTCATCCACGCGTTGACTGCAGACTGCGGTACGCGGTTCACTTAACCACGTCAGCAGGCACTGCGGGCTGTTCGATCGAATGCCTGTGTCGTTCAACGGCGGAGATCAGATCCCGCCGTCTGATCCGATTGAGCCAGATCCAACAGCGGAGAGTCCATCCCGCGGTTTCGAACGGGCGGCCAGGATCGAGCCGAACCGCAGCTTGAGCCACGGGATCGAGTACACGCTTGA
>NW_021549970.1:0-371 GCF_001605985.2 Dendrobium catenatum
TTTTATTGTGTCCAATTAAGAATCAAATTCTTATTTAAATCTAATAATAAAAAATTCTGGTAAATAATAATAATAATAATATAATCTATCACATAATGAAAGCTATTTAACGGGTGATGGACTCCGTCAAGTTTCCTGTTAAAGCCCTCCAATTGATGGACTACGGAAACACCGGCACGTTGAAGAGGGCCAACCCAACCCTCAGTCCAAGCTGTAGTCTCGCAGCCCTTCTCTCTCTTTTGTCTCTCTGCGTGTCGACTCTCCATTTGTTAATCGTTCCTAGAAGGGCTAAATACTTGGTAACACGTTCTTCTGCCGTTCTTCATGGCAACGCCGCACAATGCTGGCCTCCCACTAAATCCCCCTTCACT
>NW_021549971.1:0-229 GCF_001605985.2 Dendrobium catenatum
TGAGGCCTATTTATAGGCTAGCTTTCTTGTATTGAGTGATGATGATTTTGAAATGAAATTCTTCTCTTTGTGTTCTCTTTGTGAGTTCATATTTTTTTTGATCTCTTGGTGAGTTCAAATTTTTTTAGATCTCTGTGTGAGTTCTAGGGAAAGCCCAAGGTAAGGGCAAAAGCAATACCCGCCAGTCGTTGAAAGCGTCCTCGACTCGTGGTTTATTTTATCTTATTAT
>NW_021549972.1:0-639 GCF_001605985.2 Dendrobium catenatum
ATATATTGGCAAGTTTCTTAAGGTACAAAATTCATTATCCTATTTGGTGTTCTTGGTTTTGGTGCTGCTTTTAGAATGACTTAATGGTGCTCGACAAAATGCCGAAGTGACATGTTTAATTACATATTTCACGCTGAAAACGTAGTATGTTGTCAGGATGCTGAAAATCCTCGAAGTAAAAAATGATAGTTTTGCTGTCGAAGTGTCCAAATCACTTTTAGTGCCTGAATTCTTAGGTTTGTTTGGGATAGCTTTCTTATTATTTTTTTAAAATAATTTTTTAGTACAAAAGTTCTAATTTTTTACTAAAAAGTTGTTTTAGGAAGATGTAAGAAAGCTGTCCCAAACGAAAAAGTGTCTGTGTTTTTTCAATGCAAATCCAACATGTGGTTTGCAAAATCATTCAGATGAATCAATCATTATAGTTCATTAACTTTTAATTTAGACAATGAAAATTATTAAAAAAGTTCATAAATTTGCCTAAATGATAATTTTAAAGATCACCCAAATGAAAATTTTGTAAGAAATTTGAAGTCAACTAAACTCGCACAATGGTCAATATTTACACCACAATCAGAAAATCTATAATTGTAACTGATACATCATCACAAAATTAGCTTGATCAGGCACGAATCTCGA
>NW_021549973.1:0-213 GCF_001605985.2 Dendrobium catenatum
TTCAACAAATTTGGTTTGATCAATGGGGACCAATGGGAGTAGTCTCATATATTGGATATGTCATTTGGATTAAAAATGACCATTTGGGCCCTTAAGGGGAATTTTTTCCATCCAGGGCATACTAAAACCTAGGTTTGGGTCGAATGCACTACTAATGATGTTTAGGATTCATTAGAGAAGGTTTTAGGGATTGAATTAACTATGACATATTGA
>NW_021549974.1:0-222 GCF_001605985.2 Dendrobium catenatum
TTTTCTGTAATTTTTAGGCACTAGTGAAATTTTTTAAGAAATTAATACATGTCTGTACAAGTGGGGATTTTGGGTTCGTCAAGTATCCGTTTTACAAATCAATTTCATCAGAATTTCTTAAATAAAATAAATTATTTTATGGATTTTTTTTTATAATTTTTAATGCCCCAAAAGAATTTATATGGATTTTATACTAAAAAAATAATTAAATTATATATTTAT
>NW_021549975.1:0-319 GCF_001605985.2 Dendrobium catenatum
CCTTGGGGTGACTTGTAGAGTATCTCCAATCTCTAGGGAAAGTGTGTGAAGGTCCAACCCTTTTATCCAAATCAAAATTTTCTACTCCTTGGGTGACTTTTTCTACTTCTTCATTACTTTGGTGTTCTACCCCATTCCACAAATTTCTTACTCCACTAGAAATCTCTCCAACCTCATCATCATTTTCAACTCCATGTTTCTTAGGATCAGACTCATCAAACACTACATGGGTTATTTCTTCCACCATCAAAGTTCTCTTGTTAAACACCCTAAAAGATTTCCCAATACTAGAATATCCCAAGAATACTCCTTCATCAGA
>NW_021549976.1:0-262 GCF_001605985.2 Dendrobium catenatum
AAAAGTGTTCTTGTATGTTCTATTCTTAATTTTCTTGTTGTTGGTTTTTTGAAATTGCTAAAATCAAATTTCAGCCAAGATTTTTCCTAATTTCTACAAGTACTTCCTATCAAAGGATTGATGGAAATCACACATCAATGACTTATTAGCGATTTGATTATAACAAATCTTTTTTGTTCCATCTAAATGCTTTTCATAATGTTTTTTAAGTTTACAATACATAAAACTATGCGCATGTGGACTAATGATGTAACCACATTCT
>NW_021549977.1:0-319 GCF_001605985.2 Dendrobium catenatum
CGTAAAAAATCGGAACAAGTATTTTCAGACTTATGGAGCTTTGACGTTCGAAAATTGGGGGGCAACTGATATGTCATCAAAAAATTATTTTGATCAGGCACGAATCTCGATGCGATGCAAAATCAATCCGGAAACTTCAAAAATTAAATTCGAGATCACCTGAACTCCGATTTCAGCAAACTTACAGTCAAACTGAGCGACTCGGAAACACGAACCCAACGACACCAAATTCGACTCAATCCAAGCCCAAATCAAGGACCCGAAGTGCTGTTAGATGCTTAGTATTTGATTTACCAAACAGTTTCCAAATATGACGAGC
>NW_021549978.1:0-1980 GCF_001605985.2 Dendrobium catenatum
TTTGAAATACATTTCCATATCTAATTTGAAATAAAATTTAGGTTATAAATTTTATGCTTGTAACAAAAAAATTTAAAATAATTAAATGATAAATAAATAAATAAATACTTGGCAACTATAAGAGAACTGTAGACTATAAGACCACTCAAAATTCTTTGCTTCTGAAAATGTCCTTGAATGAGAAAGTAATAACATTAACAAAGTAGTAGAGAATTTTTTGTATTTTTTTAGTGATTTTTCAAATGATATTCTGAAAAAAACTTGTGTTCTTAAGTGATTTTTCAATTTCAAACAAAACTTTTGTTAAAAATAGAGTAATAAAGCAACAAGATGAATTATTTTATTCAAAACAGAATCATTTATTATCTTGGATTTATTTACTTCAATAAAAATATTCTTTCTTTCTTTCTCCCTAAAATAATTCTCAAGATGGCTGCAAGTCTGGAAAATATTTAAAAAGATTTTTTAAATACCTAAGGCCTTCCTCTACTTACGGGAATCGGTCACTGACTTGTAGTCACTGGCAATAACAAACTGCAAAAAATAGCTCGTTGCCATTGCAGAAATCAGAAAATTATTGCGACTTAGTTTTCATAATTATGTTTTTAAATCATGTGTGTTTTTTATGATTCCAATTATTATTATTTTGATTACTATTTCTCCCATCATATATTGGATATATTCCTTTTATTGTTTGTGTGTACTAATATTTTAGAAAAATTATACTTCAGACTATTGAAGACTTCAAATAAGATTAAATTAGATTAGAGTTCATTATAAATTGAGTATATATTTTTTATTTTTATTGAGTCTGTGAGAGTATGATTGTAATTGAGTAACTGTGCACACAACACTAAGTGAGTGTTAAAATTTATAATTTTTTAGAAAAGTAATTGTACTGTATGATTTAATTTCATACGGGATGATTTGTTCAGTTTTTTTCTCCTACGAGTAGTTAAATGTCTTATGAAAAGAAAACTTTTTCTAAGTACTGATCGTACTGTATGAAGTTGCCTTCATAAAGATGATGTTCAGAGTATGAAATAGATATGTCCCTATTCATCTCGATGAATTCCAACTTTTTTTGAAATGATTGTATTGTACAAAGTGACATTCATACAAATGATGTCCAGAGTATGAAAAGAATGAGTTCCTTTTCATCCTGATGAATACCAAAATTTTTTAAACTGATTATACTATACAATACATTATTCGTACATATAATGTCTAAAGTATAAAAATGTGGGGTATCTTTTCGTCTCGATGATCCAGAAAAATTTTCGTAATTGTTCATGCAATATGAACATAGATGATTATCATGCACAAAAATATTTCATATAGGATTCTGCAAAGCAGTTTTCAAACTATTCATACGTACAATTTACGATCGTACTCTATAATTGTATACACTCAAAATTGTAATTTCTAATTTTTTGAATGATTTTTTGTGTCATTCATATAAAAAGTCCTTAGAAATTGACTTGGACATATTTCTTCTTCATGTTTTCTTAGAGAACAAGTGAAAGAGTATTTTGGGAGAGTGTTTGAGAGAGAGTTCTTGCAATTAGAGTGTTAATGGTTCAAAAGATTACTCAAAGGTAAGAATCTCTTTTGCTTTTTCTTACTTCTCTTCCTTTCTTCTTTTTAGTTGCTCGAGAGAGGATCTTTGAAGAAGAATCGTTACTCTGCCAACACTTGGAGAGTGTGAAGAGATGATGATACTCTATCAACAATTGGAGGGTATGAAAGGATGATGGTACTCTACCGACACTAGGAGGGTTTAAAAGGGCAACGATACTCTGCCGACACTTGGAGGGTGTGAAAGGATGATGGTACTTTTCCACATCAGGCATTGGTGGAAGAGAGGAATATTGTAAAGGCTTCTTTTCCTTATTGTGGGAGCAAAATGAGAGTCACTTTGATAATAGTGTAATACCTAAAAAGGAAGTCTTCAGAGAGTGGATGTAGGTCTTATTGGAC
>NW_021549979.1:0-282 GCF_001605985.2 Dendrobium catenatum
GGGGTAAATGATAACAAGTCTTGTAGAGTCATTTTGTTTCTTTTCTAAAAGGTGCATGCTAAGTGTTTGTTAGAATGCCTTTAAGGAATTTTTGAGATGTTTTGTGGGTGATGCATGAAGCATGTGAGACTACTTAACCAAACGTTGGGTGAGCACTTTTCTTTATGTGGCCCTTTGTAAGTTTATGCATCATTTTTGTTTGTTAAATCTTCCTCAAAGAATGGTTTGGAGCACTTTTGCTATTAAAGTTTCCTTGACGAGTTTCATTGAATTCTTTTCCTA
>NW_021549980.1:0-314 GCF_001605985.2 Dendrobium catenatum
ACTATTGACTTGAGAAAATTTCCACCATCAGTAATTAATTTCCAAGCAACTGAGTCAGTCTTCTTTGAAGTTCCATCATCACATAGAGATCCATATTTCAGAAAAAGAACCTTATGCAACAACGAGTCTTTATCTTGTACATATTTTCAAGCAAGTTTAGCCCTCAATGGCCTTTGGTTGCACAAGAATGTAAACCGCGTCCTCCCCATTTCAATGGCCTACACATTACATTCTAACTAACATAATGAAGCCCAAAGCTTCCATTCATCTTATTCCAAATAAAACTTCTACACATCTTATCAATCTCAACAAGA
>NW_021549981.1:0-243 GCF_001605985.2 Dendrobium catenatum
TATCAGTGTATATATCAGTGCTAGTAAATCTAGTAGCCATAATAATAAAATAATATTATAATAATAATAAATTCTTATAATAATAATAATAAATCAATACAATATCAATAAAGTCATACATTAATAGTGAATCCGTGACATATATTTCAATAGTCACACTAAACAAGTAAGAAGTTCTAGCTATCACGGTATTTTTCAGTAATTACTAATCGGTAGTTGATAATTATTGACTCAATTATTGAC
>NW_021549982.1:0-814 GCF_001605985.2 Dendrobium catenatum
AAAACAGAGAACTCTAAATCAAACAAAAAAAATTCCTTTATGTGTGTGTGTGTAAGGTTACTTTGCATAAGGAACCATATTATTTATAATAGACTCAAGAATGGGAAAAGAATTTTACAAACTGACTCTGACCTAGTCTACCAAATCTTAAGTTGGTTTAAATTACAGTCTTGATCTTGTGGACCTGAAATTTTAGTCAATAAAGCATTCATAAAAAAATATAAGTGTTTTCTATCATCAAAATTCTATTTATGAAAATAGATACGCAACACTAGGCCACTTGGCATTCATCTGGGAATCCAGCCAGCTGATCTTTGCCCTCCATTCAAGGTAGAGAGTTTTGAATAGGGCAAAAGGAGGAAAAGGGCTCTCATTATAACCCTAGCACCCTTTCTCTATCCTAGCCTCTTCAAGTCCATATCCATGCTCAATTGAGCTTCTCATAAATCTCTCAACCTTTTTCAACAAAAATTTTGTCGGACAAACCTCACCGGCAATGATATTCCGGCGTACCTAGCTTAAATCCATCCAAGGAGCCTTACCATTTGATCCAGACTTTGAAAGCTCGAGTGGTCTTCTATGAAATGGAATGTGGACAGTCTACAAATGCAATAATTCCATAAGCGGTTTAAACCGTCTATTAAATCAAGGTAAAACTTAAACCCTATGTTATAACACTTAGCATTAAATAAATTTTTATTAATCTCTTTTAAAATTATACAAACACATTCCCATTGTTTATGTTCACCTAGGCAATCTAGGTTTGATATTTTGTTAAGTTATGTTAATCGGATCGCCTAAACGATCCAAAAAA
>NW_021549983.1:0-220 GCF_001605985.2 Dendrobium catenatum
CTTAGGTTTGCATTGGGACGGTGGCGAAAAGTCATCGGTTCAGAGCTTTGTGCATAACGGACTTGTTGATGACGAAATCCTCTTAGTTCAGTCATAGGCTTTTCACGAACTTTGGGATGATTTTCTTCGGTCCTTTGCATTGTGCTTTGACGGACTTGTTGAAGAAAAATTTCTTCGATCCTCGCTTTGTGCTTTACGGGTTTGTTGAAGGATTTGAAGG
>NW_021549984.1:0-256 GCF_001605985.2 Dendrobium catenatum
TTGTAGCATGATACTAAACAATAATGTATTTTATTTTATTTTAACTTTTCTAGTTATATATATATATTCTTTTGTAGCTAGTGTGATTATTATACATATTATTTTGGACTCAAGATTTTGTAGTAGAATGTAAATATTAACTGTAGAAATAGAATTATATTATATATTGTTTATTTATTTCTCGTAATATAATTATTCAACTTTGAATGTCAAATTAAGATGGTAGTAAATGAATGATATATAATTGATTATTAAA
>NW_021549985.1:0-222 GCF_001605985.2 Dendrobium catenatum
CTCCCGATCACGAGAGAGAACTTTCGATTAAGGCAAGTCGTCGATCAAATACGTGTTATATGGCATATAGTAACAGCAATAGATTTGAAAATGGAGAACTGGATTTGGATTTGGGAATTTGGAAAGTTTGATATTTGAAATGGAAATTGCACCATCTTGCACTTAAAGCGGATGGTGGGGGAATTGATGATGGACCCGATCAAGATCTCATGGTTCCGTCAT
>NW_021549986.1:0-210 GCF_001605985.2 Dendrobium catenatum
TATTGCTTTGATACCATTTGTAACAGCCCAAACTCTTAATTATCGAGATATTGTTCGCTTTGGCATAAGGGTCTCACGGTTTTGCCATGTTGGTATAACTTCCTAATAGGTCACTCATCCCAGAATTGCTCTGGGATGAACACGCTTAACTGCGGAGTTTCTTATAAAAATTTCAGCCATTACACCAAAAGGCGCCTTGATGTTTAAGAG
>NW_021549987.1:0-291 GCF_001605985.2 Dendrobium catenatum
AGTTGCATCATCTATGTTCTCTTACAACTAAAGGTTCTGCATTGGATCATCTACCTCATGGAGTGGGAAATTTGAACAAACTACAACTTCTTGAATTCATTGTGCCTCCAGATCAGGATACTGCACGGGAATCATCAACTGTTAAGGAGCTGGAGACAATCACGGAACTAAGGTTTGAATTGCCTATTAATCAAATTTTACTCTTGCTTTGTTCTTTAATTATCTATGTATACATAAATAATCTATTTAATTAGAAGAAAAAGACTAACTATATTATCTATTATACACCAA
>NW_021549988.1:0-203 GCF_001605985.2 Dendrobium catenatum
AACAATCACCATCCGATCCTATGGAATCCGCTCTCCTGTTCTGAGATGAAAAATTCATTTTTTCTGCTTCCAGAAACTTTATCTTTTGTCTCACCTCTTCCAGCTTTTTGTTTATGGCTGCGAGTTCTGCTTGAGAGGACAAATTTGTTGGCGGAGAATGAGCATCGCATTGTGGTTTCTGTGTGGAAATGGACTTGTAACGG
>NW_021549989.1:0-322 GCF_001605985.2 Dendrobium catenatum
GAATTCCTTACAGCTCAAGGTTCGCATGAAGAAAAGTCACAAGTTGCTGTCTACTTTCGGTTTTGAATCATGCTAGGAGTTCTTTTTTGGTACCAGTTATCTATTTTAAATATCTCATTAAATAGATAGTTCTTTTTTTTTTTTGGATGGTGACCACCATTTACTACTCTTTCCATACAACTTATTGATTATGGCAAGTAACATTATGGTGCAAGTTATTTGAATTATGCAGATTCTCATCTTTGGAACTGTTTTTGCACTGCACATTCTATTTTCTCCCGTCTCTAAGATTCATTGAAAGTTGAATTGTATTTATTCAATG
>NW_021549990.1:0-287 GCF_001605985.2 Dendrobium catenatum
TTTATGATGTAAAATTATTATTTATGATCATAATAACTAAATTATTTTTCTCACTTCATATAAGTTTACTTCTATAAATGAATAATTTCAACATTAATCTACTTATTCATTTATATTCATAAACAAATTTATTTATTGCTTAATGAATAGAACATTATAAATTTGATGTGGTTTTCAACTAATCATAAGTTAATTACTTATTTAATTTTCTGATTAATTTCCCTATATATAATGAATTTTTAAAAATTATGTATATTATAAAAGATATAAATATAATAAAATTTTTA
>NW_021549991.1:0-260 GCF_001605985.2 Dendrobium catenatum
ACCGTTTATCCTGCGGTGGCCATTTGGCGGTCAACCGTCGGTTAGAGGACACGTACCACGTCCTTACTGGCAGTAGATTGTTTTGAGAATGGATCCTAGTGATATTTTCGACTAGGCATTTGGCTCTTTGTGAGCATAAGTAAATTTTGATTTGTCCACCCCAGCAAACTGTTGCGGAGGATGGATGGAATTTGCTTTAAGTTATTGATGATTTGATTTCAGTTTTAAATATCTGGATTTTAGGGTTTGTGGAATTTTGG
>NW_021549992.1:0-264 GCF_001605985.2 Dendrobium catenatum
TTGTTTGGTTCGGGTAATCTGGTTGGAATTTTGTGATGAAATCCGTGAGAATGACCTGTATATGCTGGACTGTTGTGATGAGAATTTGAAATGTTTTATGATGGTTACTTTGGGAATTATGGTATTCTTATATTCTGTAATTGAATAAATATTAACTGAGCCATTTTTTTTTATTATCAATTTTTTAGTAATTTTTATTTATTTGTCCATTTTTTTATATATAATTGTTAATATCTTTTTCTTGGAGTTTTTTTCTGGTTCCTT
>NW_021549993.1:0-1118 GCF_001605985.2 Dendrobium catenatum
TCTGCCAATTGACCGGTCGGCGGCGTCAGCCTCTGGTCCAGCATTTCCTTCACCACTATGTCCTTCCCCGACAACAATGGCAGCGACAATAACAGATCCCCTGGGTGCTTCCCCATCATCACCTCCAACGCCACCACTCCGAAGCTATACACGTCGCATTTCTCTGTCACCTTCATCGTGTAAGCAAGCTTTGCGTACAAAAAAGGAATTTTTCATCATTTCATTGGAAAATGGAGATGATGTAAATGGAATTACCAGGTGCCATGTAGCCATAAGTGCCTGCAACTGTGGTCCAGTTCGTCGATCCAGGATCGAGCAACTTCGTCGTTCCGAAATCAGAGATCCGAGGCTGGAAATCAGAGTCCAACAAGATGTTGTTCACCGTGATGTCGCGGTGGAGGATTGGAGGTTTGCAGTCATGGTGGAGGTAAGCTAGGGCATGAGCAATACCCTGTAAAATCTTCACCCTTCTTGCCCAATCCAGATAGCTAAGACGAAGGTAGGCCACCGGTGAGCTGGTTGTCAGAGAGATTTATAAATACCTGAAGATTGGACATAGTGCCGATGATCGGATCAACTCCTCCCGTCAAAAAGTTCGATCCGAGGCTAAGCTGCCGAAGCCTGTGCAGCTTTGCAAGTGAAATTGGGATTTCTCCTCTGAAGCCATTAACACAAGAAATCACAATGTTTAGAGAATTGAGTGAGAGCGATAGATTGACGAGCGAAGGCATGGCCTCAAACTTCTTGTAATACGTCAGTACTCGATTCCATTTCTTTAACGTTTTCTGTGAAAATATTTTGCAAAGAGCTCGACATCTTATCAGAGAAGGCGAAACTTGCGAGAATAGATCTAGAAGTAGCGATAACACAGGAAATCGTAATGTATGAAACTGGTGAGAGCAAAACTAGCGCCGACAGTAGCGAAGATGAACGCAATGGATGAATCTTGCGAGCGCGGAAGTAGCGACGGAAGTAGGGATAAATGAAACACAAGAAAAGGTGAACGGATTGCGCGCGAACGAGTGGAGACTCTCGCCACTGTCGCACACGAACCAACGGGGAAGACGGACGGGATATAACGGAGTGTTAGAAAAGGTGTAAAACAGGGATTTAAGTGG
>NW_021549994.1:0-695 GCF_001605985.2 Dendrobium catenatum
GATTGAACCCACCAACATAAACCAAGCCCTTACTGATAAGTTTTAGATTTTAGCCATGTAGGAGGAGTTGAACCAATTTGTTAGGAATAAAGTTTGGGAGATTGTAGAAAGACCTAAGGGACAAAGTATAGTTGGGACAAAGTGGGTCTTTAAGAACAAGGTGAATGATTCAGAAGTGGTGGTTAGGAATAAAGAAAGATTGGTGGCTAAGGGGTATAACCAAATAGATGGGATAGATTTTGAGGAGACATTTGCCCCTGTAGTTAGATTGGAAGACATTAGAGTGCTATTAGCCTTTTTCTGTTATAAAGGATTTAAGCTTTATCAAATGGATGTCAAGAGTGTCTTTTTGAATGGGAAAATAAAAGAGGATGTGATTGTAGAACAACCCCAAGGTTTTGAGAGTTCCTAATTTCAAAATCATGTTTTTAAATTAAAAAATGCTTTGTATGGTTTAAAGCATGCACCAAGAGCATGGTATAAAAGGTTTAGCACATTTTTACTAAAAAGGGAGTTTGTTAAGGGGAGTGTAGACACCACCCTTTTTCTTAGAAAAAATGGAGATGATTTACTCATTGTTCAGATTTATGTGGATGATATACTCTTTGGATCTCCTAATAAAAAATTTTGTGATGAGTTCTCTAAAATAATGAGTAGAGAGTTTGAGATGAGTATGTGAGAGAGTTGTCTTACTT
>NW_021549995.1:0-2827 GCF_001605985.2 Dendrobium catenatum
ATCCCACATAGTGGGACAAAGTCTTGATGTTGTTGTTAGGTAGTATAAGTCTATGACATGATACAAGAAGCTTGTTGGCATCAATGATGCCTAATGACATGATACAAGATTCAGGTGCAACCATTGGATTTGTAAGTACTAGATAAGCCCATGGCACTAGCAATTCCTATACTTAGAAAACTTCCTTATGTTTTTTTTTTAATCATGGATTTGTAGGTATGCACAGTGGAGTGGCTACCATACTCTTAACATATCTCCATGAGCTCATCATCTTCGCGTGTGCCCAAGGCATTTCAAGTTCTCATCAAAGAACCACTTATTGTAAAGCGAGTATTCAACAATAAAGTACCTATCCGCCATCTTCTTCAAGCATTGAACCTCCTTCCTATCAGATAGGGCTCTGTTCTTCAAGAGGGTGAAGATTGGCATCATTCAGTTTTCATCTAAGCCGATCTCTATCGTATATAGCTCTCTTATGAAAGGAACCTACAACTTTCCAATAGAAGTTACATTGGGGTTTTCATACTTAGCCAATAGGTTGACTAACTAATTTTTCTCCCTCAACAAATGCTCCCTTGGAACTTCTCAAATTTAAAGATCTCAATTTTTTTTTACTTTGGTGAGATAGAAAATCATGATCTACATTTTTATTGTATAGAAAATCATGATCTACTTGTAGAGCTGGGAGTTGCTGTTAGACCGGTCCACGCGGGACCGGCCCAGGTGCGAACAGAGGCGCGATTCTCGGCCTCTAGCGCATGCCACGGAGGCCGCAAGCCTTGCGGGAGCCAAATTGGAAAGATTTTTGGGTGGATTAAGAGGGAAATTTGAATGTAGGGACTGTTTAGGGATTTCCTTTTGATTTGTATGCATTAAATACTTTGTTTTCCTAGGGTTAGGACATCTTGAATTTTGCTAATTTTGGGATCTCTTAGGTTTAGATTTTGTATGCTAGATTCGTCTAGAGATTGGGAGAGATCAATCCTCATTTCGAATAGAGGATCACTTGTATCTTATTGTTTTCTTCCGTTAGTTGATTTCTTGCAATAAAATATACTGATTTCCTTGATTTTCAATGGAGTTTGGAAGATTTTCTCGCTGTTTTCCGAAGATTGATAGGATATACTTAGAAATCTACAAGTGTTTCCTATCAGTTGCTTTTAACCAAAAGCTATTATGTGTATGCTTCCATGTTCCTCCTCCTTTGGTGCCCAAAAATATTTTCTATCAACCTTTAAGAAGTAGCCACCATGTTCATTAGCCTGAAGGGAATGGGCATGTAATGATACATCCCTTCTCATGTTCTGAAAATCATCATTTTCTCATGAGTGGGATGCCCTTAATCCACAGAAAACTCAAAATGCATCATGGACAGTCTGAAATCTGATTGATGAGTTCACTAGTGAATTGAAGATCTACAACGCATAGGAACCCGAGGTAAGCTATATCTAGGTTTACGAAGTCGACGAACATGAAATACTTCCACTTGTTTTCTTTGCCATCACCACCTTGGAGATCTAGCTCAGATAATGAACTTCCTAGATTGATTCTACATGAATAGCCACGATCAATGGGATCTGTAAATCAGTTATCACTACAACAATTGTTAGACACAAAGAAAGCTATCAAAGGCTAGTTTGATAGGGCGCTGGGCGCTTCAAAACCCAGTAAGGTCATTTTTGCTTTCTCCGGGCCGCATGTCCTAGGTTCACAACCTTTTGTTGTGCTCAAGTGTTATGCCGGTTCAAACAGAACCGTCCCAGCCGTCCCGTTGGCCGGCTCAGCACACGTACAGGAGGCGGAACCAATCCGCCTCCTCACCTCTGTTCCGCCAAACAAATGGGGCCCACCCCATCTAATTAAATTCAAATGGAATAGAGGGGGGCGGCTAGGCTTTTGGGAGGAAAATTAGATTAGGAAAGTTTTGGTATTAAAGTGCATGAGGAAGTTAGGGAGGATTATGTTTTGTTTGATTGAAAATTAGGATTTCTTGGCGTTTAGGGTATAGACTCTCTTGTTTAGAGATTTGGGGGAGACGATCCTCCTCTCAAATTAAGGATCATTTGTATTTTGTTCTCGTGTGTGTTTGGTTTTGTTTCTCTTATTGCAATTCACTGTTTTGGGGCTGATTTCGCCCAGATTTTGCATTATTCTCGCTGTTTTCACCAATTGGAGATAGGTTTGTTTGCGAACTCAAGTATTACCATAGGGTTACTTGCAAACTAAAGTATTTCCTATTAAATTGGTATCAAAGCAAGTCTTGGGACTGTTCGTGGGCTGATTTTGATAAATTTCAGCGGCTTAATTTTGATCGGGAAGAGACGAAATTGCTGTTTTGCAATCCAAATCCTGAATTTTTGGATTTGCAAAAGTTCGGATCGAGATGGCGGCAAAAAAAGTGGATGCTTTGGAGGAAAGGCTTGAAGGAGAGATGAATCAAATCAAAATGACGGTGGAGGAAAGGATTTCCTCCATGGAAGGACAAGTCGCCGATTTCCGGGACATGATGAAGAAGATGTTAGAAATTCAAAACCAAACGGCGGCTTTCATGGCAAAAGGAGCGGAAGGAAAAAGTACAAACTCTAAAATTCGTAGGGAGGAAGATGAGGTGGAAATCATGGAAGGTTGTGCAAAATGATTGAAAACATCAATGGAAGGTTGTGCAAAATGAAAGAAGTACAAAATGACACATTTTGGGAAAAAAAAGGAGAATGGATGGAAATTTTGAAAATTTGAATATGATTTAGAGGTTGTGCTACCTGCTTATTTGCTGGGTTGCGGCCCCACGATAGGCGCACTGCCTGCTTTCCAATAAGCGTTCCATTTA
>NW_021549996.1:0-537 GCF_001605985.2 Dendrobium catenatum
CACAGTACTCAGGGACCAGTGGATAAGGGCAAGAGGCTCTTAGGCAGTTCAGCACCCCCACAACAGTCACGCTCAGCTAGTTAGTCACACTCAGCTAGTCAGCCAGCAGCACAGCCCAGGACCTCCCGTAGGACTTCAGAGAGTCAGCAGTCCTTACAGGAGAAGCTTAGTAAGGAATACCCCTTTAAAAGTGAGAGTGTGAAGAAAATATTTAAATTCCTTACTAAGAAGAACATACTTACCTTTCCTAGTAGCAGTAGAGTGGAGGAGGAAGGTCAGACTGAGCACCCACTCTATTGCCCTTACCACAGATGCATTGGGCATGTGTTAGAGGATTATTTTGTGTTCAAGGATAAGATCAAGAGGTTGATGGCCACAGGACAGATACACCTTCAGGACAGCGATCTAGTGCATCCCAGGGGCAAGGGCCCTCAGACAGTTCAGATGGTTTCCAGCCCCAGCCACAGTCCCAGCTAGAGTGACAGTCAGGGCAGTAGTGACAGTTTACCCCAGAGTTCTGAGGGAGAGTGGCAGCTA
>NW_021549997.1:0-1278 GCF_001605985.2 Dendrobium catenatum
TCACTTTCTAAGCCTCAATTTACTGATATGCATGTTTATTGAATATTCATGTAACTCTGCATAATAAAATCACCCTATACAATATCATAGCAGTCAATAAAAATCCATATTAACTTCTGAATGATTCAAGCCAAATGACGGAACCTAGTAAACCCACCATTCTACAAAACATGTTTTCTAAAGTCAAGCAATCATAGAAGGGCATGGAACCGGCCAGTGATACTCACCCGTTCCCATTCTGTTGCAGAAAAGCGAGAAGGGCTGCAACTTCAAGACAAAGCACCACCGCAACCCTATACTCCGTGTTAGCCTCAACCCTCGCGTCAAGAACTCGCAGCCAGGGCTCCTCGGAGGCACCATCGCAAAGAAAAGCGTCGATGCTTCTTTCTACTTGGCTGTAGAAAAGCGCGGCGGAAGCGGTTGAGTCGTCGAACTCTCAGGAATTCACAAAGCTGAAAACAAGACTGGCAGCGTCTGATGAGAGTGCCGCTGCGTAATCCCCACGTTCGATGGCGCCGAGTACGTCATATGTTATAGGATCTAGAGTGTTTTCCGGATTGGGATATGGAGAACATGAAGGAAGAGGGAGATCGCCAGAGATGGTGCAGCGAAGGCGTAGTTTGACGGATTTGAGGATGCCGTGCTCTGATTCTACCATGCTGCACGACGAGAGGGTAACGTTTAGGGGCTGTTTGGTATCGGATTTATTCCCGGATTTAAGTCGGATTTACGCTAAATCCAGCCAAACGGTTTTACAGCGCGCGTTAAATCCCGGGATTCGGTAAATCCCGGATTTACGGATTTACAGCTTAAATCCGGGATTTACTAAATCCCTCGATTTGGCAGATTTATAGGATTTGGCCGAAGAAGCGCGCGAGAGGGAGAAAGTTACCTTCACAACCAGCGAGCCCCCGTTGTTGCTTCCGGTCAAACTGTCGTAACTTCCGATCCGACAGACAGGAAGGGAAAGTCGTCGAAGGAGCGAAGTCGAACAGGCACGAAGGAGCCGAAGAAGCGACGCGTGCAATCTATACACCTCTGCAACGAAGCCGAACAGCAACGAAAAAGAGAGAAGATGAAAGCCCTTCAGGTCTCTAAGGTATTATTGATTAATTTAATTAATATAATTTAAATTATTGATAATTAAGTAAATTAATTAAATAATTAATTGTATAATTAGTGAATAAATTAATTATCTGATTTAACTTAATTGTATAATTAGTAATTAAATATTAAAAATTAGCTTAATTAATATAACTTAAAATATATATAATTAAT
>NW_021549998.1:0-269 GCF_001605985.2 Dendrobium catenatum
AGGAGGGTTGTGCAGCTGTCGGCAGCGAGGGTAGAAGGAGTTCAGTGAGGATGATGTGTGTGAGAGCAGACTCCGTAAAGGGCTGCTGTAGAGGAGTAGCTGTTGTAGTTGGTGTTCGAATTGAGGGCTGCTAGAAGTATTTACGGCAGCATGGTGTAATGGCTGTTGGAGAAGGCTAATAGATGCATGACGTGTTGAGGAGAGGTTGGAGGAGGTTTGTAGGTATGAATGAAGGGGTTGGGAGATTCGTGAAGTAATGTGAGAGCTGG
>NW_021549999.1:0-273 GCF_001605985.2 Dendrobium catenatum
TTCTAGAAAATACTCTTAATTGTAAAAGTCAACTTTTGACCCCTTAATTAAATGATTAGAATAATACAGAAAATTCCTAAAATTTGAAAATTGTCTTAAGAGTCCAGAAATCATTAATCAATCTTAAAATCAATTTCAAATCATTAATACTTAAACTCAAATTTAAATCTTCCCTTAAGCCTTTCAACCAATCAAAACTTTAAACAACTTTAACAAATTGTCATCCATAGGACATATCCAAACCACACAGCCTACCTCACACACTTTAGATGG
>NW_021550000.1:0-220 GCF_001605985.2 Dendrobium catenatum
AATATTTCCAAATGTCTTCCAAACTCCACCCACAAATCCAAATTCCACAAATCCTAAAATCCAGATATTTAAATTCAAAATCAAACCATCAATCATTTAAATCAAAGTACATCCACCCTCCGCAACAGTTGCCGGGGTGGACAAATCAAAATTTACTTCAGCTCACAAAGAGCAAAATGCCTAGTCGAAAATATCATTAGGATCCATTCTCAAACAGTCT
>NW_021550001.1:0-216 GCF_001605985.2 Dendrobium catenatum
GAAAAAAAGCCATAAAGTTTAAGGTTATTGAAGAACAAGCGAATAGAATCTAGGTTAGGTCTGTTCAAGCCAAACTTACCGACCAAAATAAATTGAATTGGAGAATCCAGCTTAAGAACTTCATCATCAGTCAATAAAATAGCAGGGACACTATTGAAAGTCATTTGAGATAGGTTAGGAAGGACATCACCTGAGGAAGAGCCACCTGAGAGCACC
>NW_021550002.1:0-269 GCF_001605985.2 Dendrobium catenatum
TATAATCGTCCCCGGACGAGCTAGGCTCTATAAAATTTTTGTCCAGATGACATTTATAATCGTGCCTGGACGAGTTACTCTCGGTAAAAATTTCATCCAGATGAAATCCAGTTCATCCCAGGACGATGGAAACCAACTTAAGTAAGTTGGTTACATCCTATAGTTATTTGGGAACCGACCTATGAAATAACTGTTCGTCCGGATGAACCTAGTTCTTATAGGACGATGATCTTGTACGAACATAGTTCGTACCAATATTCATTAGGATC
>NW_021550003.1:0-327 GCF_001605985.2 Dendrobium catenatum
CTGGTTTCCAATCATATTGGACACGAAGTGGGAAGACCTTTCCATCAACATTATAGAAAATTTCGTCAGGTAGGGTAGAAGTACTGGTGATTTGAACACAAACTCTAGCAAAAGTAAGACGTGTTTTTGCTGCCGTAAGGGCATCTACAGCAATAGGAATACCAATACAGCTTGCTAGTTTAGATATACCTTCCGGCGTCCAGAGGGAGAGAGGAAGATTCAAGATTTTTACCCACAGAGGAATAGAAGGAAATTCCTCTCTCTTTGGAACAAAGTCTGGAGTCCACTTCTGCAAAATGAATGGTTTTCCAAAGAAAAACCAAGGTC
>NW_021550004.1:0-315 GCF_001605985.2 Dendrobium catenatum
CTTTTTAGTACATCCGCAACTACTACATGTAGGTAGGTAGACATCTTCATTTATAAGCTGACATTGACTTCAGGATACTGCAATTACTGAAGTCCTTTTGCATCTACCCATAAGTGGAATATTATACATACATCCGTATTTGTAAAGAGAATGTATGTATTGTAGATCTTTTTACGATAACCTATGAATGTTTGTATTTGATGTGTATCGTCTTCCTTTACTTGAAATGAACTGGCATATTTGTTGACTATTGAATGATGGTCCTTTGTATTTTCTTGTCTCCTGATGCTATATATATATATATATATATATATA
>NW_021550005.1:0-207 GCF_001605985.2 Dendrobium catenatum
GGATTCGGTAAGTTTGATCTCCTTTTTCTCATTTTTTTGGACTCGATAGCTCAAGCTGAAGCTTCCACCATTCGATAGCTCAAGCTTCGGATTGACGTTAACTCAAGGCATTTCCGACTGGACTTCGGATTGACGTTAACTCGGCATTTCCGACTGGACTTCCGATTCTTAGAGTGAGTGACTGCAGCCTTTCTACAGATTTCTACA
>NW_021550006.1:0-208 GCF_001605985.2 Dendrobium catenatum
AGGCATGGACTTAGAAAGGAAGTAAACCACTCTGCCTTTATTTCAATGACTGAACCCACCAACATCAATCAAGCCTTTTTTGATAAATTCTAAATCCTAGCCAGGCAAGTGGAACTAAATCAATTTGTTAGGAATGATATTTGGGAGCTAGTAGAAAGACGTAAGGACAAGAGTATTGTAGGATCCAAATGGGTCCTTAAGAATAAGA
>NW_021550007.1:0-214 GCF_001605985.2 Dendrobium catenatum
CTAAAACATATGTATCCGCAACTTTTTCATAATTTAGTCAATAAAATATTTCATTGTGAAACCTGTGAGTTGGATAAACATAAAAGAACCTTATTCCCAAACAAAAGTGAGAGATGTGCTACTCCTTTCTACCTTATTCATAGTGATATATGGGGACCCTCTAAAATTCCCAATATATCTGGGGCACGTTGGTTTGTGTCATTCATTGATGATT
>NW_021550008.1:0-217 GCF_001605985.2 Dendrobium catenatum
AGGGTTAGGCCTTTGTGTGATGACTGAATTGGAATTGGAAGTCTTCTAAAAAGGTGTTATGGATGGTGTAGAAGCCTTTGGAAAAGTTTAAGAGTTGTGTTATGTTCCCATGCAAAATAAATAGGCTAAGTAGTGGAGAAGGAAATTGATACGCCCTAGGGTTTCACAATTTCTGTTTTGCCCTAATTTCCTCCAAAAGAGAGGAAGTTCTCCACCA
>NW_021550009.1:0-1459 GCF_001605985.2 Dendrobium catenatum
ATTACAAATGAGGCCCTTCTTAGGGAGAAGGCCTTAGCGTTATGTTACAAATGTACGTCATATAGAACGTATTACATTGTCGGAGTTACAATAATCAACATAGACATATTTCTTTGGTTGGAAGGGCCATTGTCGGCAAGAGACAGAAGTTAGAAGGTCCGTAGTCAGCAGGAGACCAGGGTCTAAAATATCGTTGTCTTGTGATGGAGGTCGGAGTGACCGTACTAGGTGACGGAGGTCGGGAGGACCGTAGTCGGCAGGAGACTGGGGTCAGAAAGACCGTTGTCCTATTATGGAGGTCGGAGTGACCGTAATAGGCGATAGAGGTTGGGATGACCGTAGTCGACAGGAGACTGGGGTCAGAAAGACCGTTGTCCTGTAATGGAGGTTGGAGTGACCGTAGTAGGCGACGGAGGTCGGGAGGACCGTAGTTGGCAGGAGACTGGGGTCAGAAAGACCGTTGTCATGTGATGGAGGTCGGAGTGACCGTAGTCGGCAGGAGACCAGGGTCAGAAAGACTGTTGTCCTGTGATGGAGGTCAGAGTGACTGTAGTAGGCGACGAAGGTCGGGAGGACCATAATCGGCAAAAGACTAGGGTCTAAAAGACCATTGTTGATAAAAGACCAGGGTCTAAAAGATCGTTGTTGGAAGGAGACCGAGGTCTAAAAGACCATTGTCTTGTGATGGAGGTTGGAGTGACCGTAGTAGGTGACGGAGGTCGGGAAGACCATAATCGGTAGAAGACTAGGGTCTAAAAGATCGTTGTTGGCAGGAGACCAGGGTCTGAAAGATAGTTATTGGAAGGAGACCAAGGTCTGAAAGACCATTGTCTTGTGATGGAGGTCGGAGTGACCGTAGTAGACGACGGAGGTGGGGAGGATCGTAGTCGGCATGAGATTGGGGTCAAAAAGACCGTTGTCCTATGATGGAGGTCGACGTGACCGTAATAGGCGATGGAGGTCGGGAGGACCGTAGTCGATAGGAGACTGGGGTCAGAAAGATCGTTGTCCTATGATGAAGGTTGGAGTGACCGTAGTAGGCGACGGAGGTCAGGAGGACCGTAGTCAGCAAGAGACTGGGGTCAGAAAGACCATTGTCCTGTAATGGAGGTCGGAGTGACCGTTATAGGCAACGGAGGTCGGGAGGACCGTAGTCGGCAGGAGACTAAGGTCAGAAAGACCATTGTCCTATGATGGAGGTCAGAGTCCGGGCCTTAAGTGGTGGTCCGACAGAATTCAGGGCCTCAGAAGGTTGTCCGGTGGAGCAACAGCGTCAGGCGGTGGTCCGGCGGAGGTGAGGGCCTCAAGTGGTGGTCCGAAAGAAGTTCGAGCCTCATGTGGTGGTCCGGCGGAGCAACGGCGTCAGACGATGGTCCGGTGGAGGTGAGGGCCTCCATTGGTGGTACGGCAGAGCAACGGCGTCAGGCGGTGGTCCGGCGGAGGTGAGGGCCTCAAGTGG
>NW_021550010.1:0-227 GCF_001605985.2 Dendrobium catenatum
AGACCGAGACAATTTCTTTCCATTTATTGATAGATCCCAAAGCACTAGGTAGGAGGAGGTCGGTGCCAACTCTTAAAAAATGGATACAATGCCTCATTGTCTTCATATGGGATAACCCCTCTGGTCATCGAAGGGTATCAGATGAGCTTGTTACGAATCTCTCCACAAAAGCAATAGGATGTTCCCATACATATCAACTCTATCGCATCATAATTATTAATTGTTAT
>NW_021550011.1:0-319 GCF_001605985.2 Dendrobium catenatum
TATATATATATATATATAAACTATTTTAAAATTATATGTACGTAAATCTTTAATTTTGAGAGATCTATTGAAAATTAAACACTGGATTGAGCTTGAATGAATAGATTTTATGGGGATGATTAGTTAATAATAATCTTATTTATTCACTAATCAAGTTGTTAATTATTCAAGTTAATTTTGTCTCTTGCATGTGTAGGGTGCACACACTTGCAAATAGCTCTAGCTCTCCTAAATTTAGGAGTTGATTGTGATTATATATGTGCTTTCATATGTTAATTCCAAGGGTTAGACAAACCATGATTGAAACCTATTTAAGATA
>NW_021550012.1:0-698 GCF_001605985.2 Dendrobium catenatum
TTGGAATTATGGAGGTGAATATTCTTTGAATATATGCGTTGTTCTTAGAGTAAGATTTAGACTTATTTTCCTCTTATGTTAATGAATCAGGTTGTTTATTTGGCTTCTTTTTATGATTGGTTGGAAGAACCTCACATGTGTTTCTATAATTAAATGGTTTCATCAGTGGAATTTGGAGATAGTATTAAATAAGCATGAGTTTTACATCTTTTCCATTACCGGTGCAAGGATAATATTGGCATCGAGCTTTGACAAAAATTATTGTTATGAAAATATAAACTTTATCACATAGAAAAAGTAGCCTAATGCATTAATTGTTATAAAATTTATTGTCCTTCGAATTACACATTTACAAGCTTTCTTGAATGACACATAGCATGAAAGTGGACGGTTGTTGTAGAGCAACCATGAATTCCTTAGTCATGCAATTTATATTGTTAGTAACATGTTTAGCTATGAGGGTTCATGGATAATGAAATATTGCTATGCTATCTTCTCTATTTGATTAGGTTTTGCCTAAAAAGTGATATTAACAATTGTGTTGGATAGTTCTCATATATCTTTTGTTTCAAATATGGACTTTGCATGGAATCGATTTAACGCTGATTGAATGGTTAAAGGGGAAGTCTATGAGTATTATCGCAAATATTTCGCATGCTTCATGTTTTGACTTAGAGAATATATAGTTAAAATTCAAA
>NW_021550013.1:0-275 GCF_001605985.2 Dendrobium catenatum
GAGGTTGAAAGAAAAGGTTCATGGAACATCACATGAGCCAAACTGAAGTACATGAAAAAGATAGCAACTGTTACAAGAAAAACACACACATATACAAATCTAGTAGTTGTTCTGGATATCAGAAAGAGCAAGCCCAGATTTACCTGGCTTGTTCTTATCTAACCTGTCTTTGGTATGGTTGATCTCCAAGGCTAATTTTTGAACCTTGCCTTCTAATAGTGCAAGCTTCTCATGAAGTTTGCTCTGATATCTATTAGAAGCATCTTTCAGAGATC
>NW_021550014.1:0-257 GCF_001605985.2 Dendrobium catenatum
CATCTGTGTGTTTGGATTTTAACACAATAGTCTTCTCGTCACCTGCATCAAAAAATCTTTGACTCACACTTTACTCGTAGGCAATGAGTGAGCCGATTAGATTATCTATAGAACAATCATTCAAATCTTTTGATTCACATATAGCTGTGACTTTGGCATCAAATTTATCAAGTAAAGAACGTAAAATTTTACTAACTTTTCCAACATTTGAAAGTTCTCGACCTAAATCATGCAATGACATCACAATTTGATTAAAT
>NW_021550015.1:0-1096 GCF_001605985.2 Dendrobium catenatum
GAACTGCAAGCCTGGGAGTTTATTCTAATTGTGCGAATGAGAGGAGACGAAGGGCTTCTCATGAACTGGAAGTAGGCGGAAGAAGGCGACGAGCTTGGGGTTCGTTCGCTAATTAGAGGAGGCTTTTGCAAACTGCAGGGGAGAAGGAGAAGAGGGAGCAGTTCGTGAAATGAATAGGAGAAGAGGTGAACTGCTTGGGGAGATGGATCGTGGGCAGTTCGAGAATTAAAGACTGGTTTTGAACCGGCATAAAACCACTTCTAATACATGGTTTGACTCAATCTGGTCTTAAACTTGTCATATTCAAATTTATTTCCATTTAAATTGATAGTTCAGATTAATCACGATTTAAAGATGAAATTAAGATTTGATTTGAGCTGAATTAGATTTAGATTGAATTAATTAAGATTTGGGTTGAATTTAAGAGGGATCTAAGGGTGATTTTAATTTGATTAAAATTAAAACAGATTTTATTAGGAAGAATTTGGTGTTTTGATTGGTGAGTTGATTTAAGCCCAATGATATATTAATTTGATCAAAATAAATTAGATTGAGTCGATCGACATCGACGAATCATAAATCGAGCATGATTTGAGTTCATTTTGGAGTTGAATTGAAACTAGATTGAATTGATTCTTATTCAAATTGAGTGATAGGCTCGAGTCGATGCTACGTCAGTGGGCGTCCACCTAAGGGAAATCCTATGGGCAACGTCTACACTAGGCTACGAAGACCTATGTGCTAGAGTTAGATTTCGGGAAATTGACCTCAAATAATGAGGTCAACAAATGGACCCCCAATAGGCATGCTAAAATTACCAAAGTTTATCATGCGTATTGGCGTTGACCGAAACGATCAACTAGATCCAGAGTTGAAGTTTAGAATCTGAGTATATGTGTTGAAGGGATTTTGAGAATTGATAGAAAATCTAGATAAAAGTTGATAGAGTTTTGAGTTGATTCGATGAATAACAGTAAGCACAAAAAAGGTCAGCAGATGGAATTTTGAATGTATTTTGTCCTATTGTCCAGGACGATACAAGTATCGGCCAGGACGATATGACTAGAAATTGAAATTAAGGAAAAGATGGTGATGA
>NW_021550016.1:0-248 GCF_001605985.2 Dendrobium catenatum
ATCATAGTTAATTAATATTGATTAGTTATAATTAATGAAAATTAATTATAATTAATTATATTAGCTAATTATTATTATAATTAATAATTTTAGTTAATTATAATTGATTAAAAAATAATACCTCTCCCTCGAGCCAATGCCACCGACCTCGCGCAGGTATAATCACTCCTAAACCCTAAAACTCCGAGAACTCGTTTCAACGCATTCGTCAAGACAAAACGACTACCTATGCACGCTTTTCTTAGCGT
>NW_021550017.1:0-261 GCF_001605985.2 Dendrobium catenatum
TCGAAGATACTAACAATCCTACGCATGTTTGCCTTCTTCGCAAGGCTCTCTATGGCCTCAAACAAGCACCACGCCAGTGGTACACAACATTCACTGAATACCTCATTACACTCGGGTTCGGACACAGCAAAGCAGATCCCTCATTACTTATCTTCTCACAAGGGAACACACAAATTTACCTTCTCATATATGTGGATGACATTCTTCTCACCGGAAATAATAACGATGCCATATCTACCATTCTCATCAAACTCCATCAAC
>NW_021550018.1:0-205 GCF_001605985.2 Dendrobium catenatum
TTGCATTCATACTCCTACAGCCTTTTGTTTAAAAACTGTTACTGATGAGTCATGGCTTTGACATAAGAGACTTTGTCATTCTAGCATGAAAAATCTTAGAAAGATTACCCAAAAAAATTTAGTGAGAGGTACACCAAAACTAGACTTTAATAAGGACCACCTTTGTGATGCATGTCAATTAGGTAAGAAAGTGAAGTCCTCTTTT
>NW_021550019.1:0-272 GCF_001605985.2 Dendrobium catenatum
TACTTGAGCTCGAATTGGATCAAATTTGGTGTTGCTGGGTTCATATTTTCAAGACGTTTAGTTCCACCATAAGGTTGTTGAAATTGGAGTTTATATTATTTCGGATTTAATTTTTGAAGTTTCCAACTTGATTTTGCCTTGAGATTCATGCCTGATTAAGAAAGTTTTTTTTTATGATATATCAATAATAATTAAGAATAAAATTCCCAATTTATGACCATCTAATAAATTTTGCATAATTTTATTAAATTCTACTATTATTATTATTATTA
>NW_021550020.1:0-224 GCF_001605985.2 Dendrobium catenatum
TTTACAACTTTTCACCACAGGGGATAAACTTCACACCCTGTGTTCTGATCCTGATTTTGATTGGGCTCTGGCCAGTCATTTTCTTTGTAATTATAATGCTAATTTTCACATGGGTGAAACTAGCACCTTACTCAAGGATGCTAGGACCATCCAGCACATCCTTTGCACTTCGATAATTCCTAAGGCTGGTGATCATATTCACATCACTCCCTTTCTTTCACTCA
>NW_021550021.1:0-389 GCF_001605985.2 Dendrobium catenatum
TTAGGCCATCTGATTGCCCACATTTTAGAGAAGAAGTTTGATTTAACTCACCCAAATTTAGACTTTGAAGAACCACTCTACTACAACGACGGTTCATTTAGGGTAATCTTCAACAAGGACAAGACAAGCAAACCACATGTAGTATTGAGTGAAACAGAAGGAGAGGATGAACCTTCACATGCTGCTGAACCAAATTACCAGGATTTGGTTCAAAGATTTGACAACTTAGAGGCTCACTTTGATCAATGATTTGATCAAATTGAAACTCATCTACACCAGCAAGACCTTCAGTACAATCAAGGCATGGGATTCATGCGTGAACAGATTAATTCCATTAATTCCAATATGTTCGTGATGAGTAGTTATTTCAACTTTTTTAGTGCTGCACC
>NW_021550022.1:0-502 GCF_001605985.2 Dendrobium catenatum
TGTGAAGCTTTTTATTTTTGCTTCTCCGTTGGTAAAAGATAGTTTTGGGATCACAGTTTCTGACCAAAACTCCTTATGCTACCAAACGAGGCCTAAGTAATTCCTGATGACTAGAGTTTGTCCCAACAAACTTGGGGGTCTTGGTCCTTTTGGATTTGAGTCTGGCTTCAATCACAAAATGGTCGCAAAAGGGAACATGAAAGAGTGATTTGCAACCAATGTCAACCACAAAATGATCATCAACTATTATGTATCAGAGAAATAAATATTTTGAGGTAGGTTGGTCAATAACAATTAGGGGTGTCAATTCGGGTTGGCGGGTCGGGTTCGGGTCGAACCTGAAACTGACCCAACACTATTCGGCAACCCGACCCGTTTTTAAAAACGGGTCAGGTTTCCGGACCCGAACCCGACACGAATGACCCGAAGTTGACCTAAAATTGATAATTTTCCGGTCAAAATCGAGTCAATATTCGATTTTCGGGTCAAAATCGGGTCAAAA
>NW_021550023.1:0-232 GCF_001605985.2 Dendrobium catenatum
TTTGACTAGACATTTGGCTCTTTGTGAGCTAGAGTTTATTTGAATTTGTCCATTCCGACAGATTGTTGCGGAGGGCGGATGGATTTTGCTTTAAGTGTTTAATGGTTAGATTTTCATCTTTAAATATTTTTGGAATTTTCTGGATTCTGGATGATTTTTGGAATTTTTGGATTTTTGGATTTGGATTTTGTAGAATTTAGATTTTCTGGCATTTGAATGGAATTTGAAAGTA
>NW_021550024.1:0-235 GCF_001605985.2 Dendrobium catenatum
AAAGGTTGGGTGTCCTACCCTTAAGGATCTCATAGGGAGTCTTATTAAGTTTGGCTCTAACATTTATCCTATTCAACACATAATAAGACGTGTTTATCACTTCAGCCCAAAAGTATTTTGGAAGTAAATACTCAGCAAGTATAGCTCTAGAGGTTTCTACTAAGGTCCAGTTCTTCCTTTTATCTATCCCGTTCTACAGAGGGATCTTAGGAGCAGAGAAGTTATGGCTAATCCC
>NW_021550025.1:0-281 GCF_001605985.2 Dendrobium catenatum
TTTTAGTGTGACATACCACACAAGCCTCACACATTTAGTTGCACAACCCCTTAGGCATGCTAGGATTAGGATTTTTTCTTTGTGTGCGCATGTGATTGATGTTGTGGATTGTTTGCCATTGGATTGTCTGCGTGTGGGCACTTGCCCTTAAGTGGTTAGTATAGAAATATAAATGTTTTTCTGTGCAGGTGGCCATATCTAAAAGGGGGCGCTCATAAATGATAATAAACTGCTTGCATGACAGGTACTGCTTAAAACCCCCCAAAGATGTGGCCAATAGG
>NW_021550026.1:0-206 GCF_001605985.2 Dendrobium catenatum
GAGTTGAACATGTTGGCTCATTTTAGATATCCTTCATTATTTAATGCCTAACGTAAATGAGGTTTAATTTCACCGAGGTTTGGTAAAAAATCTCCTTAAATAGCAAGTTTGAAATTAACTGAACAAAATTCAGTTGAAATAAGTGAAGAAAAAGCATTTGTAACTTGAAAAAAAATACAAGAGAATATTGTAGAGTTGCCAGGATT
>NW_021550027.1:0-267 GCF_001605985.2 Dendrobium catenatum
ATAAACCTAAGGGTCGAGCTAAATCCACAAAGTTCAACAAGCCTAAAGGCCGAACTTTGCAAATCTTCTATGCTCATAAACCTAAGGGCCGAACTTTATAAAACTTATATGCTCATAAACCTAAGGGTCGAGATAAATCCACGAAGTTCAATAAGCCTAAATGTCGAACTTTGAAATCTTTTATGCTTATAAATATAAAGGGTCGAGCTAAATCCATAAAGTTTAACAAGCCTAAGGGCCGAACTTTATAAAACTTATATGCTCATA
>NW_021550028.1:0-474 GCF_001605985.2 Dendrobium catenatum
AATATTTTGAATACTTAAATTAACCCCCACGATTAGTTAGTAAATTAAGGATTAATTTTTGATTGGTTATCTTACTGTACTATATGGTTCATACTGTACGAGTAGCCAAGACTATTTTTGGTCATCCCAGACATCGTACCGGACGAAACCTTGATTTTGAAATAATTGTATTGTACGAAGTGGTACATATCTTACGACGTACAGAGATGAGTTTTTGTCATCCCAGAAATTGTGCTATATGAATAAATGGATTTTATATATTTTATTGGATGATGTTATATCATATTGTAAGATATTATTTAGAAATATTGCATGTTCATAATCCTTCATACCAGAATGAAGGCTATTTTGAACTATTCGTACTGTACGATATTGTATCATATTGTACGATCATAATGGCTAAATTAAAATTTTTAGGGTTTCTTGAATCTAGATTAAAATATTTAAATGTCTATCTTTTGAATTTAATCTATG
>NW_021550029.1:0-362 GCF_001605985.2 Dendrobium catenatum
AACGCCCGAAATTGGAGAAACAACCACTCAGGAGGTTCCACCAGGACAACTACCACTTGGCTCCAAAAGGGCTAAGCCCCAACGTCCCTAGGGAGAGTGGAAAGGAGAAGAGCGGAGTGACCAGTTCTGCTGGAAGCTTTAAGAAATTGATTGAGGAAGAGATGCAGGAGAAGAGGGCCAAGGGCCTTTGTTTCAGATGTGAGGAGAAGTTTATTCCAGGGCCAGGTGCAAGGATCGTGCCCTTCGGGATCTCACCGTTTATATAGACGAGGCGCCTTAAGAGTGTGATGATTCTGATGAGGAGCAGATTGATCCCCAGTTGGAGATAGCCGAGGTCTCCCTCAATTCTGTGTTGGGATTTA
>NW_021550030.1:0-235 GCF_001605985.2 Dendrobium catenatum
GCCTGCACACGAAGCCCCCAAGCTTCCCGATTCCCTCTTCACTGTGCCGAACTTGAACAGTAATAGCCTTCTCTGTCGTCTGATCCCGCATGCCAAAGATAGAGATGTGAGATTTATTATCTATTATATTAGTATTAGTTATTATTCTTATTATCATGTTTTATTTTTAGTTATAACTAATTTATGTTAATTATAGTTAATTTTTTTATTTCTTATAATTAATATAGATTAATCA
>NW_021550031.1:0-300 GCF_001605985.2 Dendrobium catenatum
ATTCTTATCCAGAATAGAAGATTCATTCTTTTTATTGAAAATTTCCTCTTAATCATTTGGACCCTGTCAGAACGACAAGTGGGAACAAATTCAAAAGTATAGTGAGAAGTAGAGTGACCCCAATCGACCCGAAAAGAGCCAAGGATTTGAATTTTGTTGACTCGGATCAAGTTTCATAGAAACTGAACTAGGTTCTCCCTTGTAGAGATTTTGAATTAAAATCAATTTCAAAAAAGGCGTAAGTTGGATAGAGAAATTTAATCTTTTCAATTCTCTTGCATAGAATTTTCTATCTAATAA
>NW_021550032.1:0-310 GCF_001605985.2 Dendrobium catenatum
GAGGGGTTTAATTTCAGGCATTCTCAAATGCCTCCCAATTCCAATCAAAATCCAAAGCTCCACAAATCCCAAAGCCCAGATATTTAAAATCTAAAATCAATCCATCAATCGCTCAAAACAAAATCCATCCACCCTCCGCAACAGTTTGCTGAGGTGGAAAAATTTAAATTTACTTCAGCTCACAAAAGAGCTAAAATGCCTAGTCGAAAATATCACTAGGATCCATTCTCAAACATCTCCTGTCAGTAAGGACGTGGTACGTGTCCTCTAACTGGCGGTCTGCCGCTAAATGGCCATCGCAGGATAAACG
>NW_021550033.1:0-251 GCF_001605985.2 Dendrobium catenatum
TACAAAATACTCTTCTAATGGGGTTGATCTTGGACCCAGTATAGAGTGTAATTTTGTTGAAAAGGCCTAAAGGAAGAGATGCCTCTATGCAAGGGCTTACACACATTTCTCAAATATAGGATTTGATTTTTATCAGGATTAGAAGATTCACTCGTTTTATTGAAAATTTCCTCTAGCCATGTGGACCCTGTTAGAATGACAAGCGGGAACAAAATTAGTAGTATAGTGAGAGACTGAGTGACTCCAACTAA
>NW_021550034.1:0-372 GCF_001605985.2 Dendrobium catenatum
TTGGTCATCGATCTTTATCTTATCATCATTATTCATAATCTTAAGTCAATTCATATGTGACTTTCAGTAATTAATGAAGACTCACAACTTTTTATCTATTGGCGTAATTAGGTAATTCGGTTACAGGCTATAACTAGGACCACTACAAATTTTTTATTTTAATGAATGCTCATCTACCCATTCTCTTGTACATGATATTATGTTTTAAGAGTTAATATATATTAATTTTAGTTTTAGCAGTCATCCTTTGTTGCTTACATGTAAATGTGATATTTATCTCATATATCAGTTATACCATTTTCTCCATATAATGCAATATCATATATGAAATACAATGATCCATGAAATATAGGAAAATCTATAAAATTTGAA
>NW_021550035.1:0-306 GCF_001605985.2 Dendrobium catenatum
AGAGGCTTTGGTGAAGGCTCTAAGGTCAGGATCTTCAAAGTGACAGGTCTAGTGGCATAGGCTGTAAATATTTGAAGGTTTTACAGCCTATGGATTTAGATTTAGTTTCTGAGGTTAGAGATCTCAGAATGGGCTCAAATTTTGATGGTTGCCTCTGGATACATGTCCCATCAGTATGCAACTGACATACTCTGAATCGGAGGTCATTTAACTTGGTTTCAAAGTATTTGAAATTCAATGGGAAAAGGCCTTTAGGACAGGGCCTTAAGACTTTGAATTTGGCTTGATTGACCTAAGATCTAGGTA
>NW_021550036.1:0-235 GCF_001605985.2 Dendrobium catenatum
TCTTGTATTTATAATGTTTAAAGTTTTTTTGTCACATCCAGACCACTCGTTACTCTTGTCTTTGATTATTGATTCTGCTTGTGGTAATTCTTCCTTATGTTAGAGAGAGAGCTCCTATTCTCTAATATCTAAGAAGATATACTCATAACTAAGGATTTTTTTAAAGAGGTTATAACAGAGAATGTAGCTTGCAAAAATTAAAAAAAATTTGGCCAATGATGCCAACAAAAGAAGC
>NW_021550037.1:0-234 GCF_001605985.2 Dendrobium catenatum
TAATTTATGATCTCGCTGGGATATTTTGTATGTGTTGCTTTCTCATTGTTTTTAAGAAAATTTTATGTTAGGAAGTTATGGTTTACAATATATTTTAAAAAATATATATTTTTTTCACAATAATTTTATAACCACATTTTCAAAAAGATACAATAAAATTAGGGATGTCAAAATCGGATCACGGGTTAGGTTTGGGTCCAAACCGAAACTGACATGACACTAGTTGACCTAATC
>NW_021550038.1:0-321 GCF_001605985.2 Dendrobium catenatum
AATCTCTCACCAAACCTCATGTCCTTATACTCCTGAATAAAATGGGATTGCCGAAAGAAAGCATCGCCATATTATATCTACCACACGTACTCTTCTTCATAATGCAGGTTTACCGCTAAAATACTGGTTGGAAGCTGCCTCTACAGCAGCATATCTGATCAACCGTTTACCCTCCATTACGACTGAGCAATTATCTCCGATTCAACGCATGTTCAATATCACACCGTCATATGCTCACCTCAGAACATTCGGTTGTGAATGCTATCCTCTTCTCCTCCTCAGCTTCGAACGAAACTTTCTCCCACTTCGTCTTGTTGTGTA
>NW_021550039.1:0-212 GCF_001605985.2 Dendrobium catenatum
CATTCGGTTGCGGATGGTCTTAGGCCAACTTTACTTTGGAATTGACATTTCTCTTGCTGTATTGGCTTTGCTGTTAGTTGGAGATTGGATAATCTCTAGTCTATGCAATTGTGATCTCTATATCTTGTCACTGCAAATTGTAGTGTTTTATTTTTGAAAAATAATTAATCAATTTTTTTGCTAATTAATATTCTAAATCATTTAAAATTAAA
>NW_021550040.1:0-217 GCF_001605985.2 Dendrobium catenatum
GAACCTCCCTCAAATAGAGGGGATGCTGACAAATTTTTTTGCAGGTGCTACAGGTTTTCGACGGCTAACTGGCGGTTTAGCCGCTGAAAATGACAATACCGAACAGTTTTTATTGGACGTCGTAACTTTGTTTTTATACCGGCGTTTACCGACGGCACCCGGCGGTAATCCGGTGAAAGACCGGCGGTCCAGACCATCGGCTACAATCGCCGATATG
>NW_021550041.1:0-370 GCF_001605985.2 Dendrobium catenatum
TGCAGGAGAAGAGGGCAAATAGGGTTATATTTCAAGTGTGATGAGAAGTATACTCCAGGGCATATGTGTAAGGACTGAACTCTTCAGGTTTTCACCGTCTGTGATAACGAGGAAACTGAGGGAGGTGAAGGTGATGAGAAGGGGAGATGGAAGAAAGCTGCACTTGGATGTGGCAGAGGTATCCTTGAACTCCATGGTAGGATTTACCCTGAAGGTAAAGGGAAAAATAGCATATATAGAGGTGGTAGTGCTGATCGACAGTGGAGCTACCCATAACTTCATCTCCAACCGAGTTGTGAAACACTTAAGGGTGAGATTGGTGGATATTAGGGCTGTCAATTCGGGTTGCCGGGTCGGGTTCGGGTCGAAC
>NW_021550042.1:0-2189 GCF_001605985.2 Dendrobium catenatum
TACAAGACGATAGTCGGGACGATCAAACATCGTCTCTATTCATCGTATGGTACGATATACATCGTCTAGTATGATGGGACAAAAACAACTGATCGTCCGGGATGATATCAGGGACGATTATAATTCATCTCTGTTCATCGTATTGTACGAATGGGTTCGTACAGTACGAAGTTCAAATTATAATTAAGCCTAAAATTCTTGCACTAATTACGGGTTAAGTTAAGTAATTATTTAAAAATACTCGTACAATATGAACAAGTTTGTACAGTACAAATGGCTGAAAATTTCTTACTTAAGCTAAACAACGGCTAGGGTTTTAGATTCGAACATATCGTACAGTACGATATATTTTCGTACGGTACGATCTATTCACAGAATTGTACTGCAACCCTCTGATTGTACGGTATGAATTATTATCGTACACTACGATTTACAGAGAAGAAATTCTATTACATTCTACATTTAAAACCTCTCCCCCTGTGTGTGCATGGTTGCTCGAGCCTTTATGCATTTTGTGGCCAGACTCAAGAAAATAAAAATGAGATAAAAAAGAAAATACATTGCAGACTCTTACTCCTAATCTACCCATCCTTGAGTCTTCCTGTCGTCCTGAGTAGCTTTTGATCTTCCTGAAATGTTAGTACTCACGGACAATAGCAAATAATATTCAATGAATCTTAAGACAATTATTATTTGTCATCATCAAAATCTTAAGATTGGGGTCATGGGTTGCAACAGTAAACCTCTTCTTTGGTTTAAATAAATGAGGTTTGTATGACAAACCTAAGATTAGTGGATTCTAGCGTGAGAATTGTATAGCATGGACATAGACCGGATTGAAAACTGGGTCGAACCATATAAAAATATTGTGTATATTATTTTCTTTTCTTGCATCTATTTTCTTTAAAAAATTTGTGGTTATTTATTTCTTACCAAATAGTATCAAAATTATTTTAATTATTTTATTTTAATAAAAAGTTATAAAAACCCAATTCATCCCTCCTCTTGGGGTGCCATAGTAATCCAACAAATGAATATAAGAAAAGGACAAAACATCCTTTTTAGGACTCCATGGGTTAATCATCTTAGTTTATTAAGCTTAAAAGCTTTTAGCTATGAAATTAAATAACCTAACTCAATATGAAGTACTCCATCAATAGCCATCCATTGTGCCATTATGAATTAAACTTGCAATCACAAAATTAGGTAAAAAACTCAAAATTTTTAGATAAATGAATTCTAAGATGTAGATTTGAAATATGAGTCTTAAAATATCAAGAATTGTAACAATCCCCTTGAAGAGAGAGAGAGAGAGAGAGAGAGAGCATTGTTATATAAAATTAGAGCTACTCAACCGAACACATAATATTGTTCTGTTCATGTTAACTATTATCTACCATGCTAAGAAAACTACCTTGATGTTTAAATAAGAACTATACATATGAATAAAAGCTTCATCCTAATGAACATAAATACATGAAATTTATCTATCCTTAAATGACAAGCTTCTATGCACATTTAATGGGCTGTGTTATGAATGTGAATTAGTGCATAGAGCATTAAATCATTGGTAAACTTTGATTATATGTCATTTAATATATATAATGATAATACTTATTAATTAAAAAGGCTCTATAGCCCTCTGTTGATCGTACAATACGACTTGCATTAATATCGTACTGAATGCCTTTATTTTGTTCATATCCATTAGCTGAGGTGGATCGTCCCGTACGATGGATGTATATCGTACAGTACGATATGCAATAATAATGTACCTGACCGCTTAAATTTGTCCTAATCCGATCGCTGACATGGCGCATAGAGTACAAAGTGGAGATATCGTACCGTATGATGACCAATAATTTATCGTGCAGTACAATGTAGGTCGTACAGTACGATCAACAGAGACGAAACGTACCGGTTGGTGTGTTCTATGTAGATTACAGTATACCGTACAGTACGATATGTGTATCGTACAGTACGATATTACAGAGTCAAGGTTGGTGCTTTATGTTTGGTGAGTGTGTGATGATTAGGAGCAGCCCTATTTAAAAATTTTTTTGCCTTTTTTATGCAGTTATATCTATGACATCTAATCTAGTCCTCAAGGTGCTAAAGGTGTCAAAAGCTAGAGGTTTTGTCAATATGTCATCTAATTGATCTCCTGTAGCGATGTGATGCAATTCTAT
>NW_021550043.1:0-271 GCF_001605985.2 Dendrobium catenatum
CTAAAAAGCTAAATCAACATTTAGGTCATAACCCTTTTACAAAACTAGAAATAATAAAATGATAAGTGAAGGAAGGATGATAAAAAGCTTGCAGAAATCTTGATGGCTCTGATGCTAAGCTGCTAACATTTAGGCTTTGTTTGTTTGAGCTTTTTTTTGCCTTTTCCGTTTTCTAAAACGGAGAAATTTTTTTTGTTGTTGTTTGGTTCGTCAAATCACGTTCCCAATAACTCCTTTTTCTGCAGTTTTGAGAATGCTTTTTAAATGTGCT
>NW_021550044.1:0-518 GCF_001605985.2 Dendrobium catenatum
CATAGTGGATAGTCCCATATGATCGTCAGATCGCCCCGTATGAATCTACTTAAATCAGTTGCATACGAACCCAATGTATATAGCTACAAACTGACTTCGTACCCGATCATCATCCCGTATGAACTATGTTCGTCCGGTAGGAACAGTTATTTCATGGGTTGGTTTCGACAAACTGCATGACGTTACCAAAATATCAAAAGACAGAGCATTTTGTCTTGGGATGAATGGGAGTTTGTTTGGATGAAAATTTTCCATAGAGCATTTCGTCCTGGGACTAATAGGAGCTCGTCTGGATGAAAATATTCCAGAGAGAATTTCATCCTGGGACGAAGAGAAGTTCATCTGGACGAAAATTTTCTAGATAGCATTTTGTCCTGTCACGAACATGATGAATCGTCTGGACTATTCAGCACAAAGTGAGAATCAAGAGCAGATCGTCCCGGGAAGAATTGAGAAATTTGTCTGAACGATCAAGACTTAGAAAAATTTTCTCACTTCCTGTTCGTTCCATTGCTCTT
>NW_021550045.1:0-367 GCF_001605985.2 Dendrobium catenatum
TCTGGTTCATTTTTTGGAATTTAAACAGAGGTTAACAAATGCCCCCAACAAGTGTGGTACGCGTCTAGAGCGAATCACATTTGTTGTAAGCTGTTTGGCCTTGTGGATCTCTAGATATTATTTCTAGATGTCACACTAGGGATTTCTATTTAGTGGATCTCCAAGAATTTATTTGGATGTCACACTACGATTTTTCTTTAGTGGATCTCCAAAATTTTGCTTGGATGTCACACTAAAACCTTCCTTCTCCATAAAGCTTTTAGATGTATCAATAGATGGTTGAAATGTTGATTTCTTTTGCCTTATATTTTGTGCTGTGGAAAATGATGGAGAATTTCCTGATTTGTCTTTATTGACTTGTCAGGTG
>NW_021550046.1:0-607 GCF_001605985.2 Dendrobium catenatum
AAAAAAAAAAAAAAAAAATCTATAAAAGCTAAATACTAACTTTGAACCTTTCCTAGTGAATTTAGTAAGTGATCTTGTTCTCATATAAGAGAATCATAATTGTATATAAGAAGCAAAATTTCAAGCTGGACATTTGCTAAGAGATTGAATGGCTAATGTTGCACTGTCCAATTACTATTTTGAATGCAGAGATCCGGACTCCCATTTGTTAAGGCTTGGGGACTGTTAGTTTGTTATCATTAACTACGCATCCTATAATGATTCTTCATCTCTTTTGTCACAAAAATCCAACCTTAGGCATAAGTTTTCATAGTTATATCAAGGTAAGACGGCCTGCAACATAAATCTTCTTCCCAGTACGCCATGTTTGATATACGTGTAAGGCTTCTAGTTGATAAAGAGCAAAAGAGGGTTGCGTTTGTCGAAGTTGGAAGTGATTTTATTGATGTCATGTTTAGCTTCCTTACTCTACCACTGGGAAGCATCGTTCGGCTTTTGGGCAAGCAATCAGGTTTGGGATCTTTTGACAGACTCTATAAGCGTTGAGCAGCTTGACGTCAAGCACTTGTTGACTGAGGCATGCAAGGAAATGCTTCTCAAACCTGGA
>NW_021550047.1:0-516 GCF_001605985.2 Dendrobium catenatum
ATTTCATCTTCTTCAATATTTGGCTCTTTCATATTTCTAGATTCATCAAATACAACATGTGTGGTCTCCTCAATTATCAAAGTTTTTTTATTGAATATCCTATAAGATTTTCCAACATTTGAGTATCCAAAAAAAATTCCTTCATCTGATTTTCGATCAAATTTTTTTAAGACAGAATTTCCATTGTTATGAATGAACACCTTGCAACTAAAAACATGCAAATGAGATAAAGTAGGTGTTCTTCCTTTTAGTAACTCATAGGGTGTTTTATTTAATTTTGATCTCACATTCATCCTGTTCAGAATATAACATGCAGTGCTAACCGCCTCAGCTCCGAAATATTTTGGAAGTGAGTATTCTGCCAACATTGCTCGGGCAGCTTTTATTAATGTTCTATTTTTCCTTTCGACTACCCATTCTACTGAGGGGTTTTAGGTGCAGAAAAGTTATGATCAATTCCTTTCTCCTTACAAAATTCTTCAAATTCTCCTCCATAATCACTTTGTATAGAGATAA
>NW_021550048.1:0-370 GCF_001605985.2 Dendrobium catenatum
AAAAAAGCTCCAGGAATCAAGTCAATATGATTTTGTCACATATGAGGCAATTCAATTGGAAAATCATTAGAAGTTATATCAGAAAACTCATCCAATAAAACAATATCAGATTCTTTTCCCAAACCCAAATAAACAACCTCAAAATGTTTCAAATCATTATCATTTAAAAGCAATTCAGGAGAAGTAATTTTGGCAACTGTGTTTTTCTTGACGGGTAAATCCAGCACATTCTTTTGTGGATGAAGAGTAAACTCTTTATTATTTTTCATCAAAGTATATGTGTTTTTCTCTCCATTGTGAACAGTTTTGTTGCCGTACTGCCAAGGTCGTCCAAGCAAAATATGGCAAACTTCAAGAGGCACAATATCAC
>NW_021550049.1:0-208 GCF_001605985.2 Dendrobium catenatum
TAGTCTTAATAAAATTCTAATAAATCTGATTTAATTCCTAAAATTCCTTAAAATATCCCCATCTAACTTCAATTCATCTATTAATCAGTAAAAATTGAAATCCCTTTAATTTGACCTTTAAATATATTCTAATCTAATTTTAAGTTAAAATTATTGTTTAATCAATTTTAATAATTAAGATTATTAAAAATCCCAAAAAAATCTTTAA
>NW_021550050.1:0-298 GCF_001605985.2 Dendrobium catenatum
ATGCGGGTAACACCTCCCTTCACCACTTTATCGCAAAGATTACATTTCAAATAAACATAGCTCTCCTCTCCGCTGCCAATGTCAACTTGTACACTATATTTTCAAGAAGGGTCTCTCCGTAATGACAAAGACCCCTTTTCCTTGCCTCTAACCATGATTCCTAATGAAAGAATCCAAAATCACACAAAATAATTCAAAAAATCTAAAATCCTAGAATTTCTTTCACTTCAAAAATCTAACAAAAACTAAAAAAAAATACCTAAAATTGTTTGTGGACTTCTCCTACAAGGCGGCCGGA
>NW_021550051.1:0-325 GCF_001605985.2 Dendrobium catenatum
CAACTTGAATTTCAAATTAATTCCTAATATCATGCACTCCTAATTAGGAAAACTAAGGAGAGAGGGGAAAGGATGAGGCCGGCGGCTAGGGAGCCATGGCCGGCGGTTTGGAGGATTTTCTGGGGAGATGTGGCCGGCGGCTTATGGTGGAAAAAGGAGACGACGATGGTGAACGTGGGTGGAATATGACGACGACGGCTAGGAACAATAAGAAGGAACAAAACCAAACAAAGAAGAGATAAAAACGAAAGAGAGAAAATAAAAACAGCGAGCCTTTGGACTCTCCCGAAGACTGACGGATGATTCTTTGCCCTTCTCCAAGGGA
>NW_021550052.1:0-240 GCF_001605985.2 Dendrobium catenatum
TGGAGGAAAATACAGATGATCAAAATATAGAAGATGAGGAATTTTTTGAAGAGGATGAAAATATACAAGAATACCTCGAAGGAGATGAAATCATTGAAGAAAATTTAGAAGAAAATATTTATGAATGTTTAAAAGAAAATCTAGAATAAGAAATCAAAGAAATAAATGACACCCTGGATATGGAAGTTGTCTATATGGTGGCGCATATAGACATTGATGATGGCGTCAATTATGATGATG
>NW_021550053.1:0-231 GCF_001605985.2 Dendrobium catenatum
TATTTCAAAAATATTTAGATTTACCTTAATTTAGTAATAATAATTAATTTAATTTTACTTTAATAGATCTGGCCGAACTCCCCTCCTCAACTTGTTGATCTCCTTTAAAATATTTCGTGACCCGCAAGAACGAGTGTTGAGCGAAAGACACCAAAGTGATTGATGTAGTTACATGTAAGTCCCAAAATTTTTGGTGAAATTTTGTATAGAAAATGCCAAATGTTTTGACAT
>NW_021550054.1:0-420 GCF_001605985.2 Dendrobium catenatum
TCAAGCAAGCATTGACATCACCCTTATTCTCCAAAACATCTTCATTGCTGAAAACAACTAAATCATCCTTCCTCATGTGATGGGAAGGGTCCATAAATTCCACCAATTCACCTTCTTCAACTTCAATTCTATTAGGAACATAAGCCTTTTCTAAAATAATTTCCTCCTCACATATTAAATTCAACACTTCAAAATGGTTTTCTCAAGAAAAAATGCAATTTGAACTTAGTAAGAGATTAAAGGTGCATACCCGGTCTTTGAAGATATTCCTGAGCAGAATCACCATCCGGGTTTCCACAGTCTTCCATGTTATCCATTACGTTCAAAGAAGATCCACCAACATCTTCAGCATCATTTGGAGGAATACAAGCATCTCCAATCTTACAAGAATTGTTCACTGCATAAAATAAAATAACATCC
>NW_021550055.1:0-6382 GCF_001605985.2 Dendrobium catenatum
TTTGTGAACCTGCTTCTTCCCAAAGTATACCACATCAATAAACTATATAGAGAGTTCTATGAAAGGCAATAGAGTGAGTGTGATCAAGAAGCACCTTTTTGCCTTTTTTACTGCATAATTGAAGACAAGCTGTGTTATCAGCAATAAAAAAATTGCGTACCTGTGCCCGTGCGAGGTATTTTCTGCTTCCAGAGCTCAAATTTTAAATGAAAGGCTTTGCACGTATCCTCTGTTTCGAATTCAATCCTCAATGCTCTCGAACAGGGTTTCTAGACCATGCTGAAATTATTAGGCACAATGTGCAAAAAAACAAAACAGAAATACGCAGATTTCAGGTGTATGCATACATCTGTAGAGCCTTCAATCTCAGAAACTTCGATAACACAGAGTAAATCCTTAGGCCCTAGTTTGAAAAGCTAAAACAACCGGATGTTAGAGGCTCTTCAAATAGCATTTTCTTCAAAAAAAAAAATCAAAGAGCAAAGAAATAATCAAAAAAAATAGGAAAATAATAACAATAACTAACGACGGATTCTCAAGTGACCAGCACCGTGGGAGAAAAAAAAAAGAAAGAAAAATATGGGAGGAAAAAGTACAAGAATAATTCCTGTCCAGGCGAGAAAGAAATTTCAAAAATTAACCAAATAACCAAATGCTAACAAATGCTAAAAATCTGCCTACATTTTACCCATTAAGCAACAAAGTGCAATCGACATATCTTATAACTAAAAGTTCATAATAATAAATTAAAACATGTCTAAAGAGATGGCCATTAAACAATTATTCAATACCAAAAAAGGAAGAAAGGTCAGGCATTATAATAAAACTCCTGAGAAAGAAGTAGATAAAAAGTACTAATGAGCTGTATAATAATGGAACGAATAAATTACTCTATGAAAAACCAGGACAAAAATCATTTCTTCAACAAAGATTGAAAAGGGAAAACCTTAGAAGTGCCAATGTCGATGTGGACGGTAGAGGAGGGAAAACTCGGCAGACCAAACCGAAGGAAATGCCCACCAAACCGATCGGCTACAAACCAGGCAGACACTGCGGCCACCGGTGAAGCTTCTCGGGAAGATGACGACGAGACATGGGAAACAGACACGCCGTGAAACTCACATTTCCGATCGTTCTGAAGCAAGTCTGACTCCATCGACTTCGCGTGCGCATCCATTTCCTCCCTCGCCTTGTCGCTTTTTGGATGTCGTTGTTAGGGCTACTGAAGCATAGATTTTACACCGTTCTTAACGCGATTATTTTCTTTTATAGGATCATTTATTTCACAAAGATTTAAATGAATAAGGGCGAATTTCGGCGATATTTCCGGCGATATGAAGCATTCTATTTTTTTTTTTTTTTCCTAAGAACGGGCATCTTTCTCACCTCAATAATCTCCTATCACACAGCTCACTTTAATTTACTGGTTGAGAGCTTAGACTTCCAACTAAGAGGTCATGGGTTCGAGTCTTTGTGTATGTCTTGTATGTATGAGTTTGCCTTAAATGACCGAAATGTTCCAAAAAAAAGAAAATCTCATAGCCTATACTTTTTTAGATCCCTCTTAGGTCATCTCCAACCGAACGCCAAACGAGCATAAGGCGTCGTTCGGTCGCTCCAACCGAACGCAAAATTTTCCGCCATCTACTTGCAGGTGAACGTGCGGCGCCAATATTGGCGTCGCACTGTTCACCCACGCCATTTTCGGCTCTCAACCGGAAAAACGCGCGAAAGGAGAACGATCGTTACCTTCCCATAAACACCTAAAATGGCGTTTGATTGGAGCAGCCGCACGACATTTTGGAGTTTTGCGTTATTTTGCCGTAAAAAATAGAGTTATTATTTTATAAAGTTGAAAATAAAACTATATATGCTGCCCAAATGAAGTCTTTTTTTTTTTTTTGATATATTATCAAAAATTTATCTTGATCAAGCACGAATCTCGAGGCAAAAATTGAGTTAGAAATTTAAAAAATAAAATTTGAAACTATATGAACTCCGATTTCAACAAAGGAATAAGAAAGTGCCAGAATTAAGAAAGGAAACAACAAGAGAATGAAGAAAATGAAGAGACTCCTCATCGACCACTGCCAGACTTTCACCCGGCAACGGACTGACGCTAAAGTTTTGTCGGATGGCCAACTAACGCTGGAATTAAGCAAGGAATCAAGAATATAATGAAGAAGAGGAAGAGAAGAAGATAGCTCTCTTATCACCACACTCTTCCTCGATCACCGCTGGACTTCCACCCGACAGCCTACTGATGCTGGAGTTATGTTCAAATGTCATCTAACATCGGAGTTCTTCCCGGTCACTAACTGACGTCGGACTTCTACCCGACACAAGACCTCCGCTCGTTTCTGGATTTCTACCTGATACCAGACCTTTGCTCTTCACCGAATTTCTACCCGACACCAGACCTCCGCTCGTCGTTGGATTTCTATCCAAAGTCAAACTTCTACCCAACGTCGAACCTCTGCTCGTCACGGAATTTCTACTCAACGCCGAACTTCAGCCCGTCGCCGGACTTTTATCCGACGCCGAACTTCTGTCCATCGAAAGATTTATACCCAACGCCGGACTTCTGTCCATTAACAGACTTCTACCCAATGTCGGTCCTCCGCTCATCGCCAGATTTCTACCCGACACTGAACTTCTACCCGACGTTGAACCTCCGCTCGTTGTCAAATTTCTACCTTATGTCGGACTTTCACCAGACTTCTATCTGACGCCGGATTTCTGTCCATCGACAAACTTCTACCCAACGTCAGACTCTTGTCTGTCACCGAATTTCAACCCGACGTCAGACTTCTTCCTGTCGTCGAACATTCATCAGACTTCTATCCGACATTGAACTTCTGTCCATCACTGGACTTCTACCCGACGACATCCTTCCGACCTCCGCCGCCAGACAACAATCTTTATGACCTCTATCGTTTGCCGAATACGATCCCTCATCCGACCACTGTCACCAAACTACGGTCTTTCTGATCTCCGTTGCCCACCAACTATGGTTCTATCGACCAAACAAATGTATTAATAGTGATTCTTCATATTCTCACAATGTATTGTACTATGTATTGTGTATATTTGTTACATCAAGTCATGGCCTTCCTTCCAATGAAGGGCCTCATTTGCAGGCGGAGGCAGGGTGGGGGCACATGCCCGCACTAGCCAGATGATTTTTTTTTACTAGTTTTTTTATGTACAAGCTGTAAATAAAAAAAAATAAAAATCATTCCATTAAGTTCTCTCATCCTTTAATCTTCTCTCTCTCTCTCTCCATCTCTTCCCTCTATGGCTATATTGCAAATAAAAGCTAAAATCCACTCTATTGTATGTACAAAAAGCCAAAAATCATTTAACCAATAAATTTTTTTGGAATTCTTTTATCATTCTTTTTTCGAATAAAGGTTTCAATTTTATTTTTTGGGTTCTATTTTAACTTGTGAAAATTAAATTAAATTAAAAAAAATTAGTAAAATTTTATTTGAGTTAAAATAATTTTAAATTTTTAAATGAAAATTTGTTTATATAGTTTGTGTTTATTTTTGTTCACTTGAGCAAATTTTAATTTTTTCAATGAAAAATATTTTCAATTTGTCTAATCATTTTTTTATTATTTAATGATTATCATTCAAATGATAGGGATATAGTGAGAAGAATATAATTATTAAGAAGACATTGTCAGGCCGATTATAAATTCCCTACCAAACACAAGTTAAAATAAATTACATTAGATTTAAAACTGGATGATGCTAGTTCCCAATATTTTTTTTCAATATTATTATTTACTAATATATTTTTAAGTATATTATTTATTAATACTATATATACTATATATATATTTATGCCCATATTTTGATTTCACAACCCTACTTACTTTGATGTAACCATATCTTAAAAAATACTTTTATTATTCATCACAATTATAATTTCTTGATTGCGAACTCAAACAAACTATATCATTGCATGGATATCAACTCACTAAATATGGTAAAAATCTCAAAAGTTAATGCTAGATCTAAAAATTTAAATTCCATCGTTTATTAAAATATATGATATAATATTATATACCCACAAAATTATTATTTTTAGCCATGCAAAAATTGCACTTTGACCACTATTAAGCTGGAGCATAAAAAAATCTATCCCTCTACTTTTGCAAACTAAGGCTTCATCCAGTATGTCTTTTCTTAATTCTGTTAAAATAGTTTTTTAATGCTGAAATTTTAATTTTTTACCATAAAGCTACTATAAAAATGTAAGAAAATATATATTTAATAGGCATTGACAAATGAATAATTGTACAACCGGTTTCAAAAAATGAAGACTCGACATGAGAAATTATAGATTTAATATGTAAGTTTTTGTTTTATCAAATTTTATCTTTTTATAATTGGAAACTAAGCGATTTAAAAAAAAAAAAAAACTGCCAATTCCTTTTTCAATCCTTAGATAAGGAAGGTTTAGATTTTTTTTTACATCGAGATTTGTGCCCCCACATCAAAAAAAATAATTGGCTCCGCCCCTTCTTCATTTGTAATTAACTGCAAATACTAGTATATTCATTCAAACTAGGCTAAGCCCGCCGATTTGTTCCCTTTTAGGGTTTTCCACATAAAAATCTTCGTGTCTCTTATGAATGCTGCACTCTCTCTTTTTACTTGATTTGCATGTTTGAATCTTCGTACAACGTAACATGTTAAACTTTTTATTTCTCTACCGCTTGCGAATATTTTCAGGACGCAGCATTTTTATATAATAAATAATAATAATAATATATGAGCTTTCACTTAGAATCCAATTATTGTTGATATGTCTAAAGATAATTCAACTTGATACAAATCATTGTGCAAATATTCACAATCTTTTTAGAATTAATTCAAAATTATATGTAGACCAACTTTAACAAATTTATAAAATTGAGCATTTTGATGGCCACAAACTTAATAATACTTAAAAAGCAATCCAATCTAATTCAAATAAGACAAATCAATCTAAAATCGAAAGATAGTTCAATTTGAAATATTAATGAAGCCTCAAATTATCTTCATTCCTTCATGCTATATAATCAAAAACGAGCGACCAACGAGTGAAACCAATAAAAAATTCTTCATGTCTCTTATGAATGCTTGGCACTCTCTCTTTTTATCTGATTGCATGTTGATTCTTCGTACAACGTTTACAATGTTAAAACTTTATATTTCTCTACCGCCGTTGAATAGTTTTTCAGACGCAGCATTTTTATATTAATTAAATAATAATAATTAATATATGAGCTTCACTTAGATCAATTATTGTGATATGTCTAAAGAAATTCAAACCTTGATACAAATCATGTGCAATATTCACCCAATCGTTTAGAATTTAATTCAAAAATTATATGTAGACCAAACTTTAACAAAATTTTATAAAATTGAGCATTTTGATGACACAAACTAATAATACTAAAAGCAATCCAATCTAATTTCAAATAAGACCAAATCAATCAATTGAAACATAGTTCAAATTTTTGGAATATTAATTGAAGCCTCAAATGATCTTATTCCTTCATGCTTATAATCAAAACGAGCGGCCCAACGAGATGAATCCAATAAGCCCAATATCAGTGATTATGATTTCAGTCAAAGTACTTAAATGCTAAATAAATAATTTATAGTCAAATGATTCAATGTGAGACATTAGATAGAGAGTTATTAAATTTTGGCTAAATTTATCAAAATATCCATTATCATTGCATATCACCATTCATTTATGCATTAAATATTCGATCCTTATACCTCCACTTAGATGCACATGAGCATCAATAAAAAGCCGCCAGCATTTCCTTCTTTTACATGATTTCAATCAAACACTTCACATAAATATATAAAAATTTACATTTATGGTAGAGCATTCAGAATTTCAGGGTAAATTTATATGCACACTTCAATAATTATCAAACATAGAGCTATTCACACATAGTGTTCACAGTTATATTTTTGGTACTTTTATCCTTCTAAGATAACATCAATTAAAACACGTACATAAAAAGTGTACAAACTCCATAAAATAAAATGTGTAGAATAACGAGACAATAACGCATAAAAAGTTACATGGCAAAAATTTCTTAGATATCAAATTATCTTAGTTTTTTCATGTTTGCTTAAGTAAAAAATTTCATAAAAAGCCATATTATTAAAAACAAATGTTGGGTAAAAGTAACATATATCGATCCGGAGAATATTCATAAAAGACTCATGGATGAAAATAGCTTCAATGCTCCTTAGATACCTCTTTATACTTTAAGAATATAGAGAGATCAACCCCACAACATTGCAGTGCTCCCAATGGACTTTTTCTCGTACTTAGATTTTTCTACTCTATTTCAAACACATTA
>NW_021550056.1:0-519 GCF_001605985.2 Dendrobium catenatum
CCCCCCCCCCCTCTTGGTTAGCCTCAAGCCAGTTCTATAGGGCTTAACATCCCTAACAAACTTTCAGATAAAACTGATTATCTATTTTTTTATTGTGAATGAAATTCTCTTCCGCATAAAGTCATAAAAAGATATTTATTTTTCATTAAAGAAGTTCTTAATTGTCTAATTCACCCCCCTCTTGGCGCATTTAGTTATTTTCATATTGCACGTGCCTTTGTGGGTCTCTAAAAAGTTCAAACAGTTACTGAGTGGCCAAGGTTGATAACTATATTTGAGGTATATAATTTCTTAAGTATAATCTGATATTACAAGAAGTTTTAAAAGAACTTTCTTAAATTTTTGTACCTCTAACAAGAATTAATTAAAAGTTAATAAATTTTATCTTGACAACTAAGTATGAGGCAATTTTTTAGAAGTTAAAGGATTGCTTGACTTCTACTCTAATTTTGGTTCTTCCATTTGGTACAAAAGGGTTCTATGTATTTAGTGATGCTTCCTGAAAGGTCAAAGATGTGT
>NW_021550057.1:0-262 GCF_001605985.2 Dendrobium catenatum
ACCTTGCGTACAGCAATATCTCGAACAGTCTCGTCGAACGAAAACAACTCCGTGTAGTCCAAAAATCCACTTTTCCAAAAATCTTTTCGACTTTCTCTCTCCTCGAAAAATCAGATATTTTGTTTTTTATTTTCTCTCTCTTCAAAACGACTGATTTCAGCTTTATAAAACTCAGATCGGCCCGGCAGATAGCCAGATCGTCCCGGGATGATCAGACCAAATTTTATCGTCCTGGACGGTTCCCAGAACTATTTTCCGGCCG
>NW_021550058.1:0-409 GCF_001605985.2 Dendrobium catenatum
CAATTTTATCATCGTTCTATGTTGACTACCGTTGATGCTGTATAGTTCACCATAAAGTACCATATGATTAGAATTAAGGTCCGCGAGTTATTAATGCAGAACTACCTTGATGTGTGTAATGTGAACAAAATCACGTGACTACATTTGAATTAAAGTCTTAAGTTGGACAATTGTTATTTCTTGATAATGCAATATCCTTGGCCAGTGGCTACCTTGGGTCCTTGACTTGGTTTTGTTTGTGTTGAGAGGTGACTTTTTGCTGCTTGGGCGGTGGTTTCTGGAATTAGTCTTAGATTTTGTTTTATTGTGGTCGGCCGTTATCCTGAATCCAACTCGTTCTATCTCTGGTTATAGGATATAAGCGTCCTGGCAAGGGCTGCAAGCGAACCAAACGTTCGACGAGCTACTC
>NW_021550059.1:0-200 GCF_001605985.2 Dendrobium catenatum
GGCACACAGCAGTAAAATAAACACCGGCCTAACCTAAATCTAGAGTTGGTTATCCTAGCACATCATCTAAAGTGTGTATAAAAGGTCGTGTGGCTGGGATAGGTCCTAAAGTGGGTAATTAGTCGAAGTTGTCTAAAAGTTTTGGTTTGTTAAGGCTTAGAACGGGAGTTAAGGTTAAGATTTAAGTATTAATAAATTAA
>NW_021550060.1:0-240 GCF_001605985.2 Dendrobium catenatum
GAAAGTATTAATATGCTTATGCTGACTCTCGGCGGTTCTGAGCTTACTTCTTAGAACGTTAGAGTTACTATATGAGCCTAAATTTTTTTATTAAAATTATAAGTAGAAGAATTTTAAGTGTACCCTTACGAAAAAAAACACTCCGATTGGCATCCAGGCTAAAATATAACACGGCATGCAAGGTCCTAAAAAATCTACTGCAGAAATAATGTAAACAATTAATTTTAATAATCCAAATAT
>NW_021550061.1:0-206 GCF_001605985.2 Dendrobium catenatum
TTTTAGTGCAAAAATTATTTTTTGTACAAAAAAAAATTGCTTCAAGAAGCATTAAGCCTCGCCTCGTTGGCATGAGGCTTACGCCTCACGCTATATATATATTAAAAATTACATAAATCTTGAAGTAAATGCCCGACATTGGACTCTATAAGAGAGGAGGACGGGGAGATAGCAGTTCATCATAATGATGATTCAAATGAAGAACC
>NW_021550062.1:0-232 GCF_001605985.2 Dendrobium catenatum
TTATTTAAGTTAAAATGATGGCTAGGGTTTTGGATTTGAACATATCATACAGTACAATTTAAATTCGTATGGTATGATCTATTCACAAAATCATCCTACAAAGTTCTGATCATACTGTACGAATTAACATCATACAGTACGATCTACAGAGAAAGAAAAACTCTAAATTTTCATTTAAAAACACTCTCCCCCTAGGTGTGTGCATGGTTGCTCAGACTTTTATGCATTTTGT
>NW_021550063.1:0-201 GCF_001605985.2 Dendrobium catenatum
AATATTCATTTATGTTTTAGCTTTTATATTTTATATTGTATTGATATCAAATTTCTCTGATTGTAATATTCTCTTTTATGATATCAATATAAGTTATCATGTCTTGGTTTTAAATTTTTGTTGAAATGTATATTAGCTTATATGAAAATCCATACAATTTTTTTATCTTACAAGTGCTATACTTTAAACTGCAAATCAACA
>NW_021550064.1:0-908 GCF_001605985.2 Dendrobium catenatum
CAGGAAAATTGAACTCCAAACTATGAAGACTTCAAATAAAATTCAACATATAATCTTTTGCAAATTGAAGCTTTAAATTATTCTTTGAATTGAGATGGAGTGATTGTAATTGAGTGAATAAACACACACACAAACATACTTAAGGAGATCTTACAAAATTTGTACTGATCGTACGGGATGAACCTAGTTCGTACGGGATGATCAGGTCAGTTATCTCATCGTAGGAGCAATGGAACGAATAGGATTTGGATGAAATTTTTCTAAGTCCTGATCGTCCAAGATGAAATTAATTTCATCCTAGGACGAGTTAGGCTCTATAAAAATTTAAAATAGATGAAATCTATAATCGTACCAAGACGACTTAGGCTCTGTAAAAATTTCATCCAGACGAAATCCAAATCATCCTAGGACAAATTCATTTATGTAAAAATTTCATTCAGATGAAGTTCATTATCGTGCCAGGACGAGTTGCTCTCTATAAAAATTTAGACCTAACGAAGTCCTGTTCATCTTAAGACGATGTGAACCGACTTACTAAAGTTGGTTATGTCCATGCAGTTATTTGAGAACCGACCTATGGTATAACTGATAATAGCGGACGAACCTAGTTCGTACGGGATGATGATCATGTATGAACATAGTTCATACCAATATACATAAGGATCATTTCTGACACTTTAAGTAAAATTGTCCAGGATGATCCATGATCGTACGGGACGATCCATTTCGTATTAACTTGAATATTTTGTAGTTTTGGACAGTTTTTCTTGTTTCTCCTATATAAGGTCCAATTTTTACTGCCACTCAATCTTTTTTCCATTTGATCTTCATGCCTATTGAAAAAAGAGTCAAGGAGAGAGTGTGAGAGAGCATTCAAAGGAAGATTCCTACCAGTGGAGCATGAAGGC
>NW_021550065.1:0-219 GCF_001605985.2 Dendrobium catenatum
TAAACATCTAAATAAATAAAAAAATATTATTTAATTTTAAATCATAATATGAATTTTTTTTCTATTTATTTGGACTATAATTCTGTACTTTTATATTTTCATTTTAGTAAAGTATTATTACTCTAATTCTATTTAGGATGGCCTAAACTCTTACTATAAAAATGCTTAGCTTGCATTGACAACAATTACTTGTGTTTAGACATTATGAGTCCATATAAT
>NW_021550066.1:0-280 GCF_001605985.2 Dendrobium catenatum
AATCAGCCTGTATGTAATAATTGAACCAAATCGTCCTGGACAATTCTACGATCGTCCTGGATGATATGGCCATTTCTTTAAATTCAGGCCATTCCAACCATTATTTTCACCTCAATCCTCTTCTCTTGTGTTTTCTTACTGATTTTTTTTCTATGATTTGTGGGAAGTGAGTCCAACAAGCTTCTGGAAGTTCCTCGAGGGCCAATCTAGACCCTCGATTTAGGGAAGTGGAGGATAAAGCATCTTACCATCGCTACAAAGAATGTTGCATCACCCATTC
>NW_021550067.1:0-312 GCF_001605985.2 Dendrobium catenatum
GGGATAGAGGTGACAATCCCAAAAATTGATTGGAGCGACCTTCTAAAGATAGCGTTGTAAACCGATTCAGACTTTACAACAATGAACTGAACAGAGTGTGTGGATTGCCGAGGAAATTCTCCAAGTACAACTGGGAGACTAATTATCCCTTCTACTCGTACAGGTCGATTATCGAACCCGTATAGAAGGCCTGCAGCGAGCTGGAGTTTCTCTCTTGTGAGTCCCAAGTTAAGGAAGGTAGAATAGAATAAGACGTCCACAGAGCTGCCGTTGTTTACAAGAATTCTCTTAACGTTGTAGCACGGATCACCT
>NW_021550068.1:0-266 GCF_001605985.2 Dendrobium catenatum
AAATATTAGGGTGAGTAATTACCAGCTCTGATCTAAGGATAGTTCGGTCCATATAAAATTTTCAATTTTGCTAGAGAAAAAAGATAAAATATAATTTTAAAATTTAGGAGATGTACAGAAGCATTTAGAAAGCATTTTATAACACTTGCATCTAAATCCCTTGAGACTTGAAGAATTAGTCCTAGAGCTTAACAAAAGATTTTAAAATTTTGTGGGAGAAATATGGTTTTTTTGTAATTAGATTGATAATTTATAATATAGTTATA
>NW_021550069.1:0-221 GCF_001605985.2 Dendrobium catenatum
ATTTATCAAAGGAGGAGTAGAAGGTAAAGCTAAGGAACACAATAATAAAAGAAAACCTGAAAACAGAGGAGGTACGGATTGCTTGAATAAAATCCAGCATCTGATCTTAAATGATAAGGCGAATTCAGATAGAATGGAGAAGATTGTGGATACTGGAACATCAAAAATAGAGATAAATAATACCAATCACAAGAATGCAGATATCAGTATTAATAACAAGT
>NW_021550070.1:0-215 GCF_001605985.2 Dendrobium catenatum
CTTCTCCATGATCACTTTGTATAGAAATTATTTCACATCCTAATTTCCTTTGAATCCAAGTTGAAAAATTTCTAAATTCCTCAAATGATTCACTCATACGAAAAGGAAATCTAACCCAAGTGAATCTTGAGAAATCATCCACTATAAAAAATCTGTATACCATCCCTCCTAAACTTACAGTTCCTACTGGTATAAAAATATCCATGTGAAGAATT
>NW_021550071.1:0-327 GCF_001605985.2 Dendrobium catenatum
ATTAAAGAAAATCAAACAAAACACAAATCACAATACATTATAACAAATGCACATACTCTAAAAATAAAATCACTCAAAACACATAAAAAATATCACAAAAACAAAAATCATAAAAACATAAATATCAATGTTGCAAAAATATTTTTATTTAAGCATTCAAATCAATTACACCAAGCCTTATTCTGAATGTACTGAAAGTATCAAAGGCTAAAGGTTTTGTAAAAATGTCTACAAGTTGATTTTCAATTGAAACATGAGTAAGTTCAATTTCTCCCTTGGATACATGATCAATTATGAAATGATGCCTTATGTCAATGTGTTTGGTTC
>NW_021550072.1:0-258 GCF_001605985.2 Dendrobium catenatum
CCTGTCCCAATCCCATTTTCCCAATAAAATTCGTAAGAAATCGGAAAGAGAAAAGTAAGTGAAATTAATCAAAGGCAAAGTGTTATGCCGTGCCGAAGTTACCGATTATCCCAACGACGTTACGGACAGTGTCTGTGCTCACCATCTTTGTTGGAATCTTGAGAAAGCAGATGGACGCAGAAAAAGAGATGAATTGTGGGGAAGAGGAGGAGCAGAGGTTTTGGAACTTGGAATTGGAAGAGTGGATGGAGGTGAGGC
>NW_021550073.1:0-1017 GCF_001605985.2 Dendrobium catenatum
TTTTGATTCACAAATAGCAACTACTTTGGCATTAAAGTTATCCAATAGACAACAAAGAATTTTGTTAACTTTTTTAAAATTTGAAAATTCTTTTCCTAAATCATGTAATGAGTTTATAATTTGAAAGAATCTGGTATACATGTCTAAGATCGTTTCATAAGATTTTATGGAAAATAATTCAAAATTATGCATTAACAAATTCAACTTGGATTGCTTGATTTCATTCGTGCCTTCGTATATGTATGTAGTTTATCCCAAACTTCCTTACCAGTAGTGCAAGTGGATATTAACATGAAATATTTAGAATTTAAAGCACAGAAAAAGCAATTTAAAGATTTTGCATTCAGTTGAGCATTTAGTTGTTCTTCCTTATTCTATTGATTAAAAGGAATATTAGTTTTAACTCCATTAATAATACATGACGGTAATGAATAACCAGTTAAAATCATATGCCACATGCAAAAATCAATCGATTGAAAGAAAATAGACCTGCGAGTTTTCCAAAAATCAAATTACATATTTTCAAATAAAGGAGGTCTGGTGATTGAATAACGTTTCGCAACATTATGATTAGCCATGGATCAAAAAATTCAAAAGCTTTTAAAAACTTATTTTATGAATGAAGCTCTGATACCACTTGAAGGTGCTCAAATGACACTAGAAAGTTCTATGAAAATACTTAAAAGATCGTTAGGGATGTTAAGCCTTGATGAACTGGGCCAAGGCTAACAAAGAAAAGAGATGAATTAGATAACTTTAAAACCAAAGCTACAACTTAAACCAAAATCACCACAGAAATCAAAGTGAAGAAATTAAATAATGCAGAAGCAATAATAAGAAAAGAACACACCGAATTTATATTGGTTCGGTCAAATCTTGACCTACGTCCACTCCTTGGAGGCACCCTCCAAGTATTGCACTACAAAAGTGTCCCTCCTTTACCCCCACAGCTAGGCGGAGAACCCTTACAAAATCACTTCCACCTTCCTCGGTGCAGCGGAGTCGCCGGGTCATTTG
>NW_021550074.1:0-1547 GCF_001605985.2 Dendrobium catenatum
TATGCTGGCATTTAGAGAATTAGAAATGATTGTTAGAGTTTGACCAATTAAAGATGTGATTGTATTCCTACACATTTAAACTTTTTATATTTGAAATCGGGCATCTTCCCATTAAGTTGGAGCACACTATATTGATTTCCATAGGTATTATATGCTTGATTTTTACTAGAAATGATATGTGAAGGGAAATTTTTGCTATGTAGCTTCTGGAATCTATTAAATTCTATATATCTATGCAAGCTAAAAACCTTGAAGTATTTTCTGTCATCATCCCTTTGTGGATAGTTGAAAAGGAATGCTAACTTATCTTTTGACAAAGTCTTTTTAATCGGTTAGCTTGGATTCTTCATTTATTCGATTTATTGAGCCAATCATTCTAATTTAGGCTTCGTTTGGGATGGGTTTTTTACTGCTTCTTGAAGCAGCTTTTTAGTTAAAAAATTAAAATTTTTGTACTGAAAAGCTGCTTCAAGAAGTAGTAAAAAAGCCGTTCCAAACGAAAGCTTTGTATATAAATTTAAACCAAGGCTGTTTTACCAATTTTGGTTGAACTGTTTTTGTGGTAATGGATATTTACAAGCACTATTTCCCCAGCACAATCATGCCAACACGACCATGTTGGATTACTCCATGATGATCATCAGCCTCACATGCCAGTCCTGAAAGGGTTTATCGCATATCAGATTGTAATGGGAACATTTATAATGGATGATGTGCTACCTAACAATTAACATTTTTATCTTTTTATATTTACGGGTGGGTTGGAGTAAATATGATTGTTGGCTGAGGGCTACCATCATCTGATATTATATTTACAGTGCTGTTAGAAGTAGAAATAGATGTGGGAGGAAGGAATGTTATATTTTCGGCTTCGTTTGGGACGACTTTTTTGTTGCTTCTTAAAACAGCTTTTTAGTATAAAAATTAATTATAATGTTTATGTTAGAAAGCTGCTTTAAGAAGAAACAAGAAAGCCGTATCAAACGAAGCCTCTTTATGGCTTTTTCAGCACTTTATTATTTGTGATTATCTTACAAGCATTAGGCTCCATGTTAAGAGATGCTTTTCTTTTCTACTTTTTGTAGAAATTGCTTATACTTCTAAATTTTTTCCAAAGTTTTTTTTTTTTAATAGCTTCTTGACAAATTATTTGTTTGAACTTATAAAACTGAAAAATCAAACCGATTTGTTCTTTTTTGGTTGATTCAGTTCAGTTTTTTTATTGTTAAAGCTTTAGTTATTTGATTATTGATAATTGGATTGATTTTGATCTTCATAAAACCAATTAAATCAAAACCTGAAGTTGGAAGAGAGGGAAACCCAAGCAGCGGTCTAGTGGAAGTTTTTGATATGATCATATGGGTTATCTCTTCTGTACCTTAGCCTCCTTATGGTTAATGGAGATAATCGACTTATGAGTCGAGATCCTCTCTCTTTCTTATATCCCATGCCATTTCGAATTCGAAGCAGCGGAAGAGGCCCGGTTGGTGGTAGGTGGAAATGTGGAATTAGGGATGAGTAGTTGAAGAAGATGAAAGATTGATAGA
>NW_021550075.1:0-490 GCF_001605985.2 Dendrobium catenatum
ACTTGTTTATAGATTTCACCTTTTTTATGAATTATTAGTAGTATTACCTTGTTCATTATCTATCATTTTATCCACAGGAGATGGTATGTTAACCATTAAGGCCTATTTTCATGATATTATTTAATCTGATAAGAAGTGGAGCTCTAGTTTAATTTTTTGCCTATTTTTAAGTTGAATTTTATCTTGGGTATGGATTGATTGAGCTGGTATAAGGCTCAAATTAATTGTTTGAAGAAGTGAGTTGCTTTATTTATAGGCTTAAGAGCTATATTTTATCAGGAGACCTAGGTGTTTTATCATGTTTGATCTTCGTTAGAAAGAAAATAGATTATGGAAGAATGGTTGTTTAGTATTTTTGGTATCAATTTAGGATAGTAGGATGAATTCTAGTTTTATTTCTAATGCTTTAAAAAAAAATTACCGTAAAAATTTTATGGCGGAATTTTGTCGCCGAAAAACAGTTCGGCAGAATTTTTTTGCTGGAATAAAA
>NW_021550076.1:0-298 GCF_001605985.2 Dendrobium catenatum
TGGACGATCACAGGATCGGCCAGGCCAATCTATTCAAAAACCTTAGTTACTTCTAGATGATAAATATCGGCCAGCTTGAATTCATGGCGATGTTCTGGATGATTTACCTCTGATTTGAACTGATCGGCCTACACGATCGTGGTATCATCCTGGACGATCAAGCCAATTTTCAATCGTTCAGTTTGCATTCAGGGCGATGCTCTGGCCGATCTTCTGAGATTTATACTGATCGGCCAGGACGATGTTTATATCGGCCTGGACGATATTGTCGACAACTTGTAATTAATGAGCTCCTTTG
>NW_021550077.1:0-321 GCF_001605985.2 Dendrobium catenatum
TTTTTCTAAATTTAAGTTATGTTTATAACTTGATATTTTTAAGATTGTCAATTTCATGTCTCTTATTTAGACTACATTAATTTTAATATTATTATTATAATATTGATGTTTTCTTATTTTGTATTTCACTTATCAATTAATATTTATGCACTTAGAAAGATTTGAAATTTTAGATTATTGATTTTCGAAAGAATACAATTACTCTTGAAAATTATACAAAGGTACAAAAAATTAAAAGAAATGTGCAATGATTCTTAATGTGAAAAACAGGCATAAAATAAGCTCAACAAGTGAAAAGATACACAAAAATGTGCCACAAAA
>NW_021550078.1:0-1082 GCF_001605985.2 Dendrobium catenatum
TGCCAGTCAAAGCAGTTCAGTGGACTTGGGTATGTTATGATTTATTAGCATTAAATCAGGCCCCTAATATTAGTTTTTAGTATTTTCTATAATCTTCTAGGGGAATTGGTAAGTATAAACACACATTGAGCCAGCTCAAGCTTAAATTAATTATTATATTCTCATGTATGTGAGGTGGCACCGTGTAATTGATTGATTGTAAACGGTCCACTCTCTCCTTCTCTATTTTAGCAATATGTCTGTAACATAGAGTATCAAGAAATACAACTCTACTCATTTTCCTTTATCTGTCTTAATCTCCTTTCTCTGTTCTTCTTGTTTCTGCCAAGAACCGCTGATTTTCACATGGTAACAAGAGCGGGTTAAAGCAAGACGATCTTGCGGTGCATTTTTTCCTCGATGTCCACTTCCTCCAACACATCTCGTACTTGCGAACATACCGATCCGATCATCGCCGAAGCTCCGTCCATCCCATCGAATATGAAATTTGTTGTATCCAATCTCAAGCACATCGTTCCAACTCAACTCTCCACTGATAACTATGCTCTATGGAGATCCCAAATCCTCATGATCCTCCGAGCAAATGGGTTTGAGCAGTTTCTCGACTCCAATCTTCCTTCTCCGCCCCATTTCTGGACTCAATTTGATGGTTCTCAAAACACCAACCACATCTATGCGCAATGGCTGTTAACAGACCAAAATCTTTCTGTAGCAATTTGCTCCACCATCTCACCAATGGTTCTTCCTTACATTATCAACTTGGACTGCACATCATTCCATTTGTTCTACACTTGAAACATGTTTTCAATCCGCAAACCATTCTAAAGTTATACAACTAAAGAACGAACTTCACAATGTAAGTTCTCAAAACGTCTACCATGACATAATACTTAACCAAAATCAAGTTCATAGTAGATAAGATTTCGGATGCTGGCTGCATAGTGGACATTGAAGATATCATTCTTTGCACTCTTAACAGCCTTCCTAGCACCTATCAATCTTTCAAAATCGCGATTCGAACAATGCAAAATCCTATCACTCTTGAAAATCTTTATTCCTTACTTATCAGTGAAGAGATTCAT
>NW_021550079.1:0-3302 GCF_001605985.2 Dendrobium catenatum
TTAGAAACGTTGCAAAATGATTATAAAAAATCTCACAGGAGACTTGTGGTTTGAGAACACCCTTGTGCTACACAAGTGATGGTTCTAGAGTATGGGTGTTGTGCTTCAATGGTTGAGGACTTATTAGACCACATGGAGAATTAAAGTTTTTTCGAATGCTTCTCCCCGTCAATAAACAATCAGGGAGCGTTGGATATAGGGTTTCTCACCATTGAATCCTCATTCAAATCGATTAAGAAGATTTATATGTGGGTAAATAAAGTACGCACGTTATACGCATAACATACGCGTTGTAGACGCATCTCATACGCAATCAATACGCAAATGACAGTTCTTGGTTTTTCCTCAAAAAAATTAAATTAATTCAAATTTAATTGATTCGATGCATTCCTTCTGTTTGAATCATTCAAATACTCATTTTAGAAACGTTGCAAAATGATTATAAAAAATCTCACAAGGAGACTTGTGGTTTGAGAACACCCTTGTGCTACACAAGTGATGGTTCTATAGTGTGGGTGTTGTGCTTCAATGGTTAAGGACTCATTAGACCACATGGAGAATCAAAGTTTTTTCGAATGCTTCGCCCCGTCAATAAACAATCAGGGAGCGTTGGATATAAGGTTTCTCACCATTCAATCCTCATTCAAATCGATTAAGAAGATTTATATGTGGGTAAATAAAGTACGCACGTTATACGCATGGAGAATTAAAGTTTTTTCGAATGCTATCAATGATTATAAAAAATATAGAAAATATAGAAAATACTATCTGTTTGCGCTTTGTACACTGACACCCAAAGTCTCTCTTTGTCAGAGTGTGTTGGAAAATGATTATAAAAATATAGAAAATATAGAAAATACTATCTGTTTGCGCTTTGTACACTGACACCCAAAGTCTCTCTTTGTTAGAGTGTGATGTAAAATAGATTGCATTTTTCAGAAATATAGAAAATACGATCTGTATAAGCGCTGTATACGCGCTGTATACGCGCGCTATACGCGCTGTATACGCTTTGTATACGCAAACCATACGCAAATGAAAATTAACAGCTAAAATAAATATTCTTTATTAAATAAACATCTTATCAACAAATATTTTTACAAATATCCATCATACCAATATTCTTATAACATAGAATTTTTTGATTTAATGATATCCATCATCAACTTCAGGTATGTTGCTGATGGCTTTTTTGAACGTACACCTTTTATATGTTCCATTGTGAAGCATTTGGGAATGCTTGTGAAATTAGATTGCTTTGCTCGCTTTGCTAATGGCTGACTGGACGGTTCCCTGGCTATGAAATCGTCTGTCAAGCACTCAGGCATGCTTGTGAACTGCTGTACTGATGCCTGACTAGACGGGCATGCTTTTGATATGAAGTCCTCCGTTAACCATTCGGGCATGCTTGTGAAATTGTACTGCTTAGCTGGAGATGGCTGGCTGGAATGTACAACATTTATGAAGTCCTCAGTGAAGCATTCAGGCATGCTTGTGAAATTACACTGCTGAGCTGATGGTTGCTTGGAGTGTACAGAATTTATGAAATCCTCTGTTAAGCATTCGGGTATGCTTGAAGGAGTCTCAATTTTTGTTGTGTATTTCTTCACTGTTGGTTTCCCTGTTAAAAAAATTAATAACAACACAATAGGCAATAAATAAAAATAGTCAGAAATTATAAACATACTCTTTGTCTTCTTTTTCCAGTGGCTTTTCAGCCTAGCATTGGATATGCCTTTAGGCCTAACCTTTAGGGGGTCTTTCAGTTGTACACTGCCACCCTGTGTAGACTTGTATGTCTTTCTCTTCCCAAAAACAACCAAATCGAGTTTTTCAGATGTATCCTTCATCGCAGCCAATAGGAATTCCTCACCACCCTCATTCAGCTGCGCTCGTGTGCTCATTTCACATGCAAACCTGCTGATATAATTTCTGAATTTGAATCCACTACTAGCTTCAGAGCTATTCTGAGAATTTTCTTTCAAATTTAGACCAGCATATATATCTTGTCGAGCTCGTGCTGACCATCGCAACAGTAGGTACTTCTCGGGGATTTTCCCAATCGCCATTTGCCTCAAAATTATTATGCAGTGAGAACACAATAAACCCATCGTTTCAAACTTTCTGCAGGAGCATTGAATGTTACCATTCTGTGCATCAAAATCAACAACCCATGGTTTAGAGTGATCCTTTTTCTCTGTGTAATAGACAACAAATTTTGAAGAATCACTAGACTCAAGCTCTACACTCATTACACCAACACCTTGTAAAAATTCTTGTTAAAAAAATGAATATATTTTCTTTGAATAAAATTGAGCAGCTTGCTTTAATATTGAGCAGTTTTTTATTACAGGTTCTATTTCAGACTGACTGCATCTATAATCCTCATCCTGTTCATTCCGGCGCCAATTCCTCATCACCTTCTCTAAACCCAGAAAGCAATCAGTTATAGAACTTGTGGGGTTAGAAATGTCATGACACACATTATTAGTAGACTCGCTACGTTGTGTGGATAGAATATCCATGTTAAAACAATCCTTACTGTAGGCTGTTGATAACTTATTCCTTATCCTATAAAGATCCTGCAACCAAACATGATCTTGGAGGTTCCCTTGTATGATCAATTCAGCCCATGCATTTTCAAACTCCTCTTCAGAGTCACATCTGCTCAAACACTTATTGAAGAGGCCTTTGACTTTGTTGTTGGTATTGTAGTACGATACTTTTGATGGAGCCTTCTTACGGATATGCCATTGGCACGATCTATGATGACTTTGAGCTAGTGCAACTTCTATGGCCCATCCATTGCCTGATCTTGATCTGTATATATTGTTTTTGGCTGTTTATCACCCATCATTCGAGCAAAAGTTGTAAACAACCACGTAAATGATTCAATTGTCTCTTCAGACAAGAAGGCCATCCCAAGCAAAATGTTTTGCCAATGATTGTTAACCCCGACAAATGGTGCACATACCAAATTATATTTATTCAGCCTATAACTTGTATCAAAAATTACCACATCACCAAAGCAGTCATAATCTATCTTACCAATCCCATCAACCTAAAAAAAATTTAACAATCTATCAAATTCATCCTTCTGAACATCCCAAGAGAACATGTTATCATTAAGTTGACGTTCTTTAAATAACTCAATCAAAGTATTAGTGTCCCCAAGTTCAATCTTTGCTCTTTTTATTCTTTGAATAAAGTTTTACGCATCCCTCCTTATGAATCCAATATTTTCGACACCTCCAACTTCATCAGCAAGGAAAATGCATCAGTGGTTCTTATCCCAGCATCTG
>NW_021550080.1:0-329 GCF_001605985.2 Dendrobium catenatum
CCCAAGGAAGGAGAGAGGAAAGATAAGGAAGAGTTCTCTTGCCACTAGACTCTTCCTTGACCACCGCCAAACTTCCACCTAATAACCTACCAATACTTGAGTTATGCCCGAATGCCAACTAACGTCAGACTTCTGCCTGATAGCCGATTGACACCAAAGTTTTGCTTGACCACCAACTAACGCTGGAGTTCTGCCTGTCCGCTGATCGTCCTCGGATTTCTACGCGACACCGGACTTTCATCCGTCATCAGATTTCTACCCGAAGCCAGACTTCTGCCTGTTATTGAATTTCTACCTATCACCAAACTTCTGTCTGACCACTAACTAAC
>NW_021550081.1:0-215 GCF_001605985.2 Dendrobium catenatum
TCACATGCCAGTCCTTCTGAAGAAGAAGAAGAAGGAGAACAAACATCTGCACCTCAACCAAATTATCAGAATTTGATTGAGAAATTTGATAGACTTGAGACTCATTTTGATCAACGATTTGATCAAATAGATGCTCAACTTCAGCAGCAGCAACAAGACATTGGTAATATAAGAAATGAAGTTCATGAAATTAATACTAATGTTATGTTGATGAC
>NW_021550082.1:0-1271 GCF_001605985.2 Dendrobium catenatum
CAATACTTTGAACGGCAATAACAATCCCAGGCAGCACTTGGCGCAGTTCAAAGCCACTTGCGGGAACACGGGAGCGGGAGGCAATGATGCCCTACTCTTCCGACAGTTCGTTAGCAGTTTGACAGGGACTGCTTTCGAATGGTACGCTGAACTACCAAATGACTCTGTAAAGACATTTGCAGAGTTAGAAAGTATGTTCGTGAAGAGATTTGCCAGTGCAACTGAAAAGATAACGATCGCTGACCTTGCTCTGGATAAGAGAAAAAGGGAAGAATCAGTGACCAAATACATCACTCGCTGGCGCAATCTGAGTATGAAATGTGAGCAGCAGCTTGAGGAAGAGCATGCCGTACAGTTGTGAATGGGAAACATTGATGACAAGATGCAACCATTCCTGTGCATGGCTACCATCACTACATTTCAAGATTTGCTAGACAGAGTGGCAAAGTTTGAAAAGTTGAACTTATCAAAATCAGATGGTTACTCTGATAAGCCCAAGAAGGCTAAAGCCTCAGGTGCTAGAAGAGGCGAGGCTGACTCCATATTTTTCTCTAGAGCTGATAAGGAGAAACAGGTGGCATATAATGTAGACAAAGGCAAGCAGCCAATGCAATATCAAGAAAAGCCTAAACAGGCCTACAACTCTAAACCCCAGCCGAAGTTGATACTCGGGGGTAATGATAAGCCACGAACTTATCAAGGTGGTGGAGAACGTCCGCGGCAAACAACGGGAACTGGTGATCGAACGTTCCCCTCCCTCAAAGAGAAAATGAACAAAGAATATTCATTTCAGAGGGAAAGTATCGCAAAGTTCTTTCGACAGGCGTTGAAGGCGGGCTTAGAACTGCCTGAATGCAAGAGGCCCGAGGAGTCGAAACACAGTGGCGATCCAAACTACTGCCCATATCATCGGGTAATTAGTCATCCAATTGAAGATTGCTATGTCTTCAAAGATTGGCTGGAGAAGAAATATCGAAGAGGAGAGCTCACGTTGTCTGACAATGTGTTGTCTCACCCCAGAAAAGAGTCAACTCGGGTAGTTACGACTTCTCCCGTACCCCCGGTTGAAGAAAAGAAAGATGAAAAGAAGCCAGCTCAAGAAGAGCAGTGGGAGACTGCGGTCTCCAAGAAAACTGTGAAGATGTTGAAACAGCTTGAAGGAGTTCCATGTGTGAAATGGAAATCTCCCACGGAACCAGTGTTAGATCCCAAAGCTCTGCCCGTGGTGCGAGCTTTTACTTCTAAACAATTTTCCAACCAAGTTGGTACTT
>NW_021550083.1:0-282 GCF_001605985.2 Dendrobium catenatum
GACGATAACAACAGCTCTTCCGTCTCCAAGCTCACATCATATTGTTCCCTCGATTACCAGAACAAGTTCACGGGGAAGAGGAAAAAAAAGAAAGTGCTAATGCTGAATAATGCTTTTAACTTAAATTATATACTATTATAATTTGTTTGCACTTCCACTACTGAATTTTTCCAATTCATTCTAGGGCGTGGGATCTCATCTGACTTCTGCATATTAAGGTAAGTGGGCTATAGTGGAAATACGTTAGCAATAGTTAATTTCCATTAAATTTATTAATAGTAC
>NW_021550084.1:0-449 GCF_001605985.2 Dendrobium catenatum
ATGCATAAAAGATCCAAAGCATGGAGCTGAATAATGCCACAACGTATGGAAGAGATTGAAATCCTTCAGTGGATTTCTTCTTATAAACACGATAGAATGTTGTCCTGCAATAAATCATATATGTAACATGTTAGTTTATTTAAAAATAAAATATCCACTATTGAAGGGTTTGAAATGGAAAGAAATTCTTACAGTGGAGCAAGGTACACCATGAATGAGATAACATTTCCTGTAAACAAATTCATCAGTAAATGTTACATCTAAAACACTAAAATAAAATTTTCTTTGGTTGGTGAAGTAGAAGAGAGAGAGAAGAAGAAAACTATTGAATCATATTTTACAAAACTTTCATCATCTTCTGGTTTCCTCTCCTAGTCACTGAGAATGCTTTGAGGGGCTAGGAAGGAAAAAGGGAATGAGAGGAAGCTAATCGATCATGGTGATCATAT
>NW_021550085.1:0-334 GCF_001605985.2 Dendrobium catenatum
TTTTAATTTTAGTCTTAAAAACTCTGTGGTTGAAAAACTTTTTCTACAAAAATTTAAAAGAAACATTTTCATTTCGGTTCAACATAATTTTAAAAAGAGGGTTTAAATTTTTTTTTTAAATTACCAATTCACCCCCCTCTTGGTAGCCTTGGGACATTAACTTAGGCTTAACAACCTAATTACTAGACTCAACATATGGGTGATTAGGCATCTTTCAGGCACATGATCTAAGTAACATGAGTCCATTATATGGACGTTCAAATTTTCAATATAGCTCATTTCAATGTCCACCGTATGAACTTCAACATACAAAATAAGAATTTCTCTAGAAGCA
>NW_021550086.1:0-819 GCF_001605985.2 Dendrobium catenatum
CAGAATCTGAATTAAAATCCAAAGGCTATAAAACCTTAAAATATTTACAGCCTATGCCATTGGAGTTAACACCTTGGAGATTTTGATCTTGAAGTCCTTATCAAAGCCTCCAATCACTTCCAAACCCTTGATTATAACCCATTGAGCAGTAAACTGCATTTTCCAGACCCATTTTTGACCCTTTTTACCAATGGGTCAGGATTGACCAAAATACCCCTATGGGATTTCAAATGCCCATTTCAACTCAAATCAATTCCGAACTCTTTGAAACCACTTTCAATGGGTTTCAAATATCAAACCCAATTTGTTGAGCTCAAACCCAGACCTTGGGTCAACTTGGTTGACCAAGTCAACCAATTTTGACCCATTAACCCATACACCCCTTCCCTTTCAATTTTTTTGAACCAAGTCCATTCCAAGTCCTTTGAATGCATGGGATGACCCCTTAGGTACCCAAGAGACCCCTCTTGGAGACCCAAGCCTTGGGCTCACTTGGGTTAGCCATATGGCTTGACCCAAGTGACCAAAGAGAGGCCTCCCTTGAGCCATCTCTTGACTTTAATCCAATTGAATCCAAATTAAGGTGTCATTGGGTTCCCAATGACCTAATGCACCTTCCTTGACCAGCCCAACCCTTGGGCTCACTTGGGTCAAGAGTTAGGCTAACCCAAAGTTCCAAAGAGCACTTGGGATTGAGCCAATTCTCAACCTAAGCCCAATTGAACTTGATCAACACCTCTCATAGGTGGTCCTAGGTCCAACACCGTTCCTCCAGCCAGCCTATTACATGGGCTAGCCTGGGTCAAGAGTTAGGCTAGC
>NW_021550087.1:0-1141 GCF_001605985.2 Dendrobium catenatum
ATATTATACATACATCCGTATTCGTAGAAAGATTGTATGTATTGCAAATCTTTTTTTAACTAAGTGATTCAAGTCATTTCAATTCAGTCATTCCTCTTCTGTGTTTCTTTTTCAAAATCATTTTAATATGTATTTTCTTGGAATTAATCTGCCGTGTAGGTTGAAGACCCTTTGTTGAATTATTGTACCTACACTATCCTCAAAAGTAGTTTAGCTCTACCTGCAAACTTTTTATCCTCCAAGATGGTTTACAAGATACACAATAAATTGGATATCTATCCTTTCATTCAAATTGAGATGATCGTTGTAGGATAACTATGATTGCTCGAATAGGCTTTACACCAAAGCATGTAGTGACTTTGTGTGAACCTTTGCTTGAAAGCAAGTTGTATCACAACTTCATTTGTTCATCTACGTTTATCTGAGTGCACCGAAGGCTTGTTCGTCATGTGTCGTTTTACTTGATTGTTGATATTATTTCAATGCTCTTTCCAAGTTGAGATTTGTTCTAAGATTCTCCACAAATCCATTTGACATTTGCTTTGAAATTGAAATGATCCTTTCTTAATCTTTATTAGGAGCTTAGTGTTATGATTCAAATTCAAATCTCATGTTCATTTGAGTTCAAGTGATCCACTTGTTATCTTGTAGAGTCCAAGTTCAGATGTTCAAGTGTAAGTCATATGTCCCCTGTTGTCCTTGCAAGTTAATTGCAAATTCAAATTGTTCAAGTCATGATTGCTTGAGTTCAAGTTCCCTGAATCCTTCTTGTAAGTTCATTTGGATTTTTGGTTACGACTTGACTTTATTTTGTTTGGTTTTGACATTGATTAATCATTTAGATTTTGATCAAATGTAAGTCCACTTGTTATTTAAGTCCAAATTCTCCTTCCTTTGAATCCAAACAGGTCCGAATGCAGTTGTATATTCACCCAAAATTTCGGCAGCCTCCCGGCGTCTCCCACGTTTACGGGAAAACTACGGAAAACTGAGCCTCCCGCCCCACGCTAGATAAAAGCGTGTACGGTAGGTGCCCTCTTTCGAGGACACCGTGGCCGTGTAAAGTTTTTGTCCCCACCATGCCAGGAAAGGCGTGTATGGATTTTCGGTACCTGTTGCAAAAGAGAAACATTTGTTTCCC
>NW_021550088.1:0-304 GCF_001605985.2 Dendrobium catenatum
ATACCAAATCCCTAAGTTTTGGGTCCCCAAAAGATATCTAAAAATTCTTTTAACAGCAGTTAGGTGTGATTCCTTAAGGTTAGCTTGAAATCTACCACACAGGCACACACTAAACATTATGTCAGGTCGGCTCGAAGTCAAGTAGAGTAAAGATGCAATCATGCCTCTGTACTTTTTCTGATCAACAGACTTACCACTTGGGTCCTTATCCAATGGAACACTAGAAGTCATGGGAGTTATAATTAGCTTAGATTTATTCATCTCATATTCTTCAAAATGTCCTTTATGTATTTTGTTTGATTAA
>NW_021550089.1:0-227 GCF_001605985.2 Dendrobium catenatum
AAACTAGAGAGGAACAGTAAGGGAACGAGGTCTCACATGAATGTCAGGCCTTTAGTAGCAAGTCGGGCCTGAACGTCGGGCCTTGAGATGGTGGTGCGGAGAAACTCCGACGGTGGTCCGGCGAGGCTCCGGCGGTGGTCCGGCGAGGCTCCTGCGGTGGTTCGGCGAGGTTCCGTCGATGGTCGAGGAGGAGCTTCTCCCTTCTCTTCCTTCTCCTCTTCCTTCTC
>NW_021550090.1:0-689 GCF_001605985.2 Dendrobium catenatum
ACAAGGCTAATTTAAAGAGTGGATTTTGGGGTTAAGATTCGGGTCCTTCAAAGGCTAACAGGTCTTCTATATTAAATGTAGGATTCATGTTAAAGCCTCAAGAGAGGTCCAGTACGTAGGCATTACTATTAACCTTTGAGATTTCCTTAAAATGTTCGGTGTTTCGAGCATGCAGCTTCCCGTACCATCACAAAGTCTCCAACTTTGAATTCTTTGGACCATCTTTTGTTATCAACAATAATTTTAGGATGGATGTTATTTTGTTCAATTTTCCTTTTAATTTCGATGAGTAACTCCTGAAGGTGAAATGCAGATGCAAATGCAAGAGATCGGGTGTGCATGATGAATGACAAGACTCATGAGCTTACAAAAGTTTAAAACAACAGACAAAAAAAGGAAGATAACAGACTACAACACTCACACAACATACTAACTCACACGAACACAGCTAGAAAAGTGGACAAGTCACAAAAGAGTGGTTTTAAAGTGTTCGATCTAATGGAACGGGTGTAGGGGGAGCAATGAAGACATCCTTAGCTAAAAGGGCATCTCCATAGGGCATCTTAGCTCGGGTCACAGACAGTCTCCCAGGGGTAGTAAGGTGATTTAGTAAGGTCAGCCAACTAGGAGATGGAAGGTCCTTAACAGGGAAAGACAAGGATGTAGCGGGCACAATGTAAGAATCAGGA
>NW_021550091.1:0-259 GCF_001605985.2 Dendrobium catenatum
TATAAATGCTTAAATGCTTATTTATTTGGGTGGAAACAATAAATTATTATTTATCTAAATTTATTTTAGAATATGCTTTCAAACAAAATAAAAAAAAAGATGTTTTTATTTGATTGCTTGTTCGATGGATAAACAGTTATTGAACTTATTATAATAATTTAAAGTTTTGTTTGTAAATTTTTTGCGGTTCTTTTAGGCAAATTTTCAGTCCAAAGATTTTAAATTTAAAAAATATTTATACTAAAAAATTAATTTAAAA
>NW_021550092.1:0-292 GCF_001605985.2 Dendrobium catenatum
TTTTTTTAAATTTTGTAAGTCTAACTCTGTTTTTTTTTTATATAAATCTGATTTAATTCATCTACTCTCCTAAGGGCATCTCCAACCAAAAACCCCATTTTCCACTGCAAAATACAGCAAAATTCTAAAATGCGGTAATTCTGCTCAAATCAAACTCCATTTCGCGGGCTTCGTTGTCTCGTAACCGTCTTTCTCCAGTTCGTGAGAAAATCTCGTTGACACATAATAAATTAGCAGGTGAACAGTGCGACACCAACCCGTGAAGAAATAGCGACAAAATTGCCGCTCAGTT
>NW_021550093.1:0-250 GCF_001605985.2 Dendrobium catenatum
CAATCCTGCGATCGTCTAGAACGATATGATCGTATCAATCATCCTTAATTACTCCATTGATTTCTTGATTACTTGAGGCATAATTTGAGAATTTTGTCCAGGACGATCAAAGGCCGATAATTTAAAAAATACAGTATACCTTAATTGTCTATGGCGGCAACTTCTTTTTGTTTTGAGCTTATCGTCCTGGCCAATACACGTATCGTCCAGGATGATATGTTAATGATGGCTACCTTAATTAAGAATCCTT
>NW_021550094.1:0-355 GCF_001605985.2 Dendrobium catenatum
GTTCAAATGACCTTCGATACAGCGTATTGTTGACAAACGCATATCGCAATGCTCTCTTCTTGATTTGTGTAGCTAATGATTTATCTGCGGGAAGTTTATTTTCTCTGAAGTAGTCAATGAAAGGCTGCCTCCAGTCATTTTGCTCTTCAACTTCTAGGCATTCAAGCCAAGATTCAGAGGTTCTACCAAATTTTCTTCCTGTGAACATCTGAGGTTTATCTTGTTGATTTTCAGGAATAATCTGTTGGGGAGATTGAGGAATAACCGAAGTTATATCCTCCTGACTTGGATTTGATGACCCCTCTTCCTGCGGGGAGTATAAAATTGATGGTTCTAGTACTCGACGTGTGTTGAC
>NW_021550095.1:0-307 GCF_001605985.2 Dendrobium catenatum
GATCTCGGCACGCAGCGTGATGTCGACTCGAATAAATTTTTAAAATGCCCCCAGTCTGATGAGGGATTTTGAAATGCATTCTTGCTATACAAGAGAATTTCAAAATATATTTTTGATATATAAGAGAATTCCAAAATATAAGCTTGCATTGATAAATGTGCATGCAATATTTTGATCATTATAAAGTATATTAGATATAAAATTTTTATGCATGATACATCTTTAAATGTCAGCTGTTGATAGGTGGCATAGGCCTCTGACCATTCAGATAGATCAACTGATACGCTCCTCCATGCTACATTTTCTC
>NW_021550096.1:0-200 GCF_001605985.2 Dendrobium catenatum
CAATCAAATTTAATATTAATCAAACCTAATTGAGTCAGAATGACATTAATCCAATCAAAATTAATCAATTTCAACTCAGTTCGATTTAAAACGGCCTCAATCGGCTCGGTTTAATTCAATTCGGCTTAATCTAAATCAAATTGATATCACTTAGTCCGGCTCAATTCAACCAATTAAACCCCGAATCCACATCTATTAAA
>NW_021550097.1:0-326 GCF_001605985.2 Dendrobium catenatum
CGGTGCCGGTGAATCAATACAATCTATATCAATATCAATATTGTCAATATCTATGAATTAATATCGATGCCGGTATCTACGAATCAATCAAATATAGAAAATCAATCGGAAAAGCAATACGGTAAATCAATAAAATCAATAAATCCGTCAAATCAATTAATCAATCAAATCCAGTCTATACGATCAAGTCGATAAAATCAGTCGGAAGGACAATACGATAAATCTACAGTAGCAAGTCGAATCAATGCAGTCGAATCAATGCAGAATCAATGGTATCAATGAATCTATGAATCTATGCCGTCCATGTCCATATCAATATCAATAGT
>NW_021550098.1:0-257 GCF_001605985.2 Dendrobium catenatum
AAGCTAATATTTTAACTAAATCAGAAGAAAAAGGCCAAATGATGTTGGACAAATACACTGGACGGCAAACAAAAAATAATGATCAACATGAATTGATGAAATGAAGTTGTCAAATGAAAAAAAGGCTGTTAAAGTATTAATAATTATAATTATACATTAATTTTATTTTGAGTCATCCTGTAATTATGATAGGTATTTGATTATAAATAACCAAGTATAGACATATAAGAGTAAAATAAGTTTTAAAAAAGGAAATT
>NW_021550099.1:0-335 GCF_001605985.2 Dendrobium catenatum
TAGCCAGTATTTTTAACCTGGTTGAACTATGGATTTCTACAACAACACTATTGATAATAGCCAGTGTTTGTGCTTGTCCAGTAAGACCATTGTATGGAATTGTATGTATATGAATTACATCGTATGGATTTCCTAATATGCATTGATTTATTGATTTCTGATTGATTTATTGATATTGATGGATTTATTGAATTGATTTATTACTGATCGGATTTATTGACGAATTTATAGATTTACAGATTCATCGTTACTGTACGATTTCATTGATATTGCATGTTACTCTTGTCACTGGATACCAACACCAATATGGATATGGAAATTGTATTGATTTATGG
>NW_021550100.1:0-246 GCF_001605985.2 Dendrobium catenatum
TAATTACTAATAATACTTAGTTTAAAAACTTACCCTTTATAAAATTATAATTAAAAAAACAATTTGTTGAATGTTTTGCCTTCAAAGTTTTGTTATCTTTTTCCCAAAAAATGTTGGATTATCGTTAATTTTAATAGCGCTGCTAATATACGTGAGAATCCAATCTTTTGTAGGGGTGTCAATTTCGGGTCACGGGTCGAGTTCGGCATGAACCCGAAACTCACCCGACACTATTCAGGTCAACCC
>NW_021550101.1:0-450 GCF_001605985.2 Dendrobium catenatum
GCTAGCGAGATAAGGCACGATACAATGGGTTTCGTGTGATCACGCCTAAGGCTCAACATGTAAAAATTTCATCAAATTCCCTAATGGGAAAAGCTATAGGGATTCAGCTGTAATGCCCATTAGGAAGTAAATCTAGTATAATTTATGTGAGCCATCTATTTCCTCTTGACGTGATAGAATGAAAGTTAGTTTACAGTCCCTACATACAAAGGATAATCACACTTGTGTGGTATCTTTTAATAGAAATTCCACTACTAAGAGCTCTGCTCTACCAAATCAAACATTTTCCCACTCTGCCAACCCTCTAATGGCCCAAGACTTAGATATTCCAGAACCAAATTCTCAACAAATAGATCCTCTTTTGCCTTTCCAAACATGGATCTTTCCTTACCTACTAATGGAGTCGAGTCTAGTGAAACATCTACACTATCTCTTTTCTATGCATCTCTT
>NW_021550102.1:0-285 GCF_001605985.2 Dendrobium catenatum
GGCTACTACTCGGTGGTTCTGCCGTAGCACCTATACCCGGTTGGATAGAGGCTACTGACGTCATTAGCTCCTTGTCCTTTTATTCCCTCGACCGATACCATTCCTCACAATTTATGTCAATAAAGAATAGAAGACAAGTAAAACGGGGATTATAAAGTTCATTTAATAAATAATAATGAAATAATTTAGATTTACTAAGAATAAAGATGTACCTTTGTTCGGGCTCGAACACTGGCTTTGTTTGATTGGACTTTTAAACATTCCACTTTTGAATTCTTATTATAT
>NW_021550103.1:0-229 GCF_001605985.2 Dendrobium catenatum
ATTACTAACCCTTGGACTTTAACAAGTATAAATGCACAAAAATAACATTACTAAGTCCTTAAATCTTAAAAACATAGGCTATGCAGTGTGTGTATCCTACATAAGTAAGGGACAAAATTAAACAAAAATGACTAGTAATTAGGTTAATGAATAATTAAATTATTCAATAACCCTCCCCATAAAATCTATCCAAATAATTCAATCTATGCTTAATATTTCAAGGCCCCAC
>NW_021550104.1:0-208 GCF_001605985.2 Dendrobium catenatum
AAAAATAACAAAGACTAAAATGCCCTTCGGGCTACAAAACTACACGACCACCCATAAGGGTAAAAAGGGAACAACAACAATATAAAATAAACTAGTACAAAAACATATAAATAAATAACTAAAAAAAATCGTAGCCGTTGATCTCCTATGTCCTCATCACGCCTTTTGTCTGCTAGTACGAGTGTTGCGGATCCGGTGGCGGGGCGTA
>NW_021550105.1:0-707 GCF_001605985.2 Dendrobium catenatum
GAATTTAAACAAATAAAATTTGAACACAAACAAAAAACCTCAAATCAAACTCGAACCAAATATGAATACGAACATACTCGACTCGACTCAGTTCATTTGCAGCCCTAAAAAAATCAAATAGATAGGAACTAAATTCATTCATTTTATACCGATTATTTATTAAACTCTACTACATAAATTTACTTATATTACCTGTCTTTTCTGTAGCATTATTTTTTTTCAAAGACAACTCAGTTGCATTAGTCTTGTATTAAATCTCAAAATTGCTAACTCTTCTCTCTCTCTCTCTCTCTCTTCTAGTTTTCTATCAATTAGTGTTGGTAAAATTCTATTGTTACCCATAACCCACAAATAAAGATAAAAGAATTGATCACTGTACCGTTTTATTTTTATTTTTTTGTCTTAAGAAGGTTCTATAATAATAGGCGAGCAAAACATTACGTTAAATAAACCTTCAGACAAAACACTTAAGCAGCGAGATGATTTTAACTATAACTATCAGCTATAGGGTTTTTTTGTTGATCTAATTCAACTGGGATGAATAAGACTTCGTTTGGGATGACTTTCTTCTTGCTTTCTAAACAGTTTTCTAGCACAAATTTTTTTTTTTTTTTAAGAAAACCGTTTTAAAAAACAGTACGAAAGCTGTTCAAACAAAACCTAAATCACTGCAAAATTTAAAAATGTTGCTAGCAGCCCAACTTGTA
>NW_021550106.1:0-457 GCF_001605985.2 Dendrobium catenatum
TCCAATTTGATCGGGTGTCTTGGTTTGACCCAAACCTGCTCGGTTTGGATCGAATTGGGCTCAACGCAGGTTAGGCCAGACCCTGGGCTTGATGTGGGAGATGGGTATGGGTTTGGGTCTGGTCCACCCAATTCAAGTGGCAATTGGGATTAATTTGATCTTGGTTCAAAGATGGCTCTAGTTGATTCAAATCTACTCGTGTCGGGTCGAATTGGGCTCAACCCAGGTTAGGCCAGACCCTGGGCTTGATGTGGGAGATGGTCTAGGTCTGGTCCACCAAATGCAAGTGGAAATTGGGTTCAATTTGATATGGGTTCAAAGATGTCTCGGGTCCATATGGTTTTGGATACTTTGAGTTAGCCCAAAGGTTGACTCAAGTCAACCCAGGGCTTGGGCCAGCTAGAGGAGGTGTATTGGACCTAGGGCCACCTAATGGAGGTGTTGGTAAGGTTCAATC
>NW_021550107.1:0-565 GCF_001605985.2 Dendrobium catenatum
CTGGATACGTGAGACTCGTGAGGGTGCGAAAGTTTTCTACTCATAACTTTAAATGTCTAAAATTTTAGTGAGTCTAAATAACATATAAAGATAATGAATCTAGGGAATTTGCCGGAGATCGACCCCAGGGTCGCATGCATATTTCTGCACATCTTCTTTCCTTGTTTTAGACCCTTCCCCGTCTGCGGGTAGAGTCCGGATAGTCTGACCTATGAGGATGAGGTGCCGGACCTAGGGAAGCCCAGTCTTCTAAAAAAATTATTTTATAAGCCTATTTTTAAAATTTCAAGCATACTTAATTTTTAAGTCGTCGACTAGCATGCATTGCATTAGACAAAAATTAAAAGTGTCAAAAATTTTAATTGCATCAGTTTAGCATTTTAGCACCCAACATAAGTCAAAGGGACCAATTAGGAAAATTTCTAGATGTCGGCCCTAATTCTCCAGAACTTTAAGTATAACGTCCCTACCACTCTTTCATAAAAGACCAGACTCATGTCTTTTAAATCGACTAGGTGGTTAGCTGGCTCCCCAATCTAGGCCAGGGTAAGTCCATGTTTTGCAC
>NW_021550108.1:0-367 GCF_001605985.2 Dendrobium catenatum
TAAGGTACTCTGCTTTCTCCAGGAGAGAGAAAAATGAGAAGGTTCGTTTTCGTCACCAGGAGGGTGACATAGTGTTTGGTACTCCGCCATGTTGGGAAGGAGAAAGTGAGGGTTGTAAAGGCTTCTCCGCCTTGTTGAGGGGGCAAAAGGAGAATACTGCTTAGTAGTGAAATTCCTGAAGTGGAGGACTCCAAGGAGTGGATGTAGGTCAAGTGACCGAACCACTATAAATCTTTTGGTGTGATTTTTTCCTTACTACACTTTATTTACATTTTGCATTTTTACATTCATGATAATTGCTTGGTGAAAACCACATTCTAATTCTTTGTTGAGCAAGTTAAAATTTCACCACCTATTGTCGCAATCG
>NW_021550109.1:0-699 GCF_001605985.2 Dendrobium catenatum
AATAAAATCAAGTCAATCAATGGTCAATGAGTCTATGAAATGCGAAAATCCGGAGTCAATGAAATCAAGTCTATACAGTGGAAATCAAAGCAGCGGAAATCAAATCAGTATGTGCTTCCACTATCTATCCTCGTAGCAGTATCTATCAATCAATACTATCAGTTCAATTAATCGTGTCGTCTAATCAATTCATTGTATCCATATCATCAATCAAATCAATAGGATGTCCGTATCAATTAACAGCAATAGAATGTCTGTATCAATTAATAGCAATCAATAACGTCAATTAATTCAATAAGGGCTCGTGTCAAATCGTACTCTTACAAATCAGTCAATCCAATTATGTTCAATGACACTACGACAGATTCAATAATGACGACGTACGATGCTACAGTAGGGAAATCATATCAAGCAATAAAGCACTTTCCAGTCAATTATATCTATCGGATCAAATCCCAACAAACAATCAAATCAATACGGCGAAAGATCAATTGAAATCAAATCAATACAATCAGCTTCATAAAAGAAATCGATTCTATGATAAATCAAATCCATACGGCAACAATCCATTCATTCAATCACTCGAGAACCGGTACGACGACTCAATGTATCAGTATATCAATAACTTATCAGGATCTGTCGTATCATCGATATCGGTATCTATCAATCGATACAATCTATATTCATGTTGCTGTCGAT
>NW_021550110.1:0-277 GCF_001605985.2 Dendrobium catenatum
TCTAGGAGGAAGCAAAAGGAGTTGAGGTTCTCTGCCTACTTCAGGGGGAAGCAAAAGTAGTTGTGTTCTCTGCCTCATCGAGGTTAGTGAAAAGGAGGTTTTTACAGGCTTCTCCGACTTGGTGTGGGAGCAAAAGGAGAGTCACTGAGTTTAGAGCAAAACTCGGAGGGTGCCTCCGGGGAGTGGATGTATGTTGAGTTGATCGAATCACTATAAATCTTTGTGTTCCTTATTATTTGTATTTAATTTCTGCACTTTTATTTCCTTATGGTGAACT
>NW_021550111.1:0-395 GCF_001605985.2 Dendrobium catenatum
ATATAAATTATATAATAATGAGTTTAAAAATTATTATTGAATTTATTTTAAAACTAATGTAATATAAAATATTTTTATCAAGCAAAAACCTAAAAGTAATTTTTATAATTTTTAGGCCCATTTTAATTTATTTCTATTAGAATATATTTAGATAATTATTTTCCTATTTCAATTCATAGTAAAACAATCTTAGAGGCAAAGGCAAGCTTATTTAATGGATGACTAAGAGAAAATAATTTTCAACATTTGGCATTTAATCAAAAAGTTCCAAACTTTGGGATCAAATTAAAATTATTTTAACAATAAGACCAATGAACTAATTGATTTTCTCAACAAAATTTGCTATATTTTCTAAAATATAGGGCACAACAATATAAACAACAAACTTTTATTCC
>NW_021550112.1:0-246 GCF_001605985.2 Dendrobium catenatum
TTTCACCTTCTATCCCACTGTTTGAAATGAACAGATAGAGAGTTGGTTTACTTAGTAGAGAGGGCCTGGCAGAGCACCTGCTAGGAACTCCTCGCCACCTTTTTCCCTGGGTGTCTAGTTCCAGTTAGGCCGACACCAGGCGTCGTGATTCTTTGGTTTGCTGACTTGATTTGGTCAAGCAGATGCTGAGTCACCACAGTCCACTGCTGCGAAATGGGCAGGAGGATATGGGATCCTTTCACCTTC
>NW_021550113.1:0-245 GCF_001605985.2 Dendrobium catenatum
GAGACAGTGTATCAGCACCGGCCACTAGGGCTGTACTCCCCACTGGTGCTGCCTGACTGGTACTTTACAAGTCTGTCATGTCTGGGTATGACTGATCCATACAGAAAATATGAAAAACTATCACAAAAATAACACAATAAAAAGCCAAACAACCCAAAACTATCCCAGATAGACTAACTACAGATCACTTCCTATAGCTCTGTCTTACACAATCCAAATTCCAAAACCAATGCTCTGATACCACC
>NW_021550114.1:0-324 GCF_001605985.2 Dendrobium catenatum
TCCATTTTGGTCTTAAAAATATACTGACCCAAATAATATGTGAACTAATAGCATGCTTTTGTGAATACATCATCTAGCAACTTAGATGGAATGTGCATAAACCAAAGCTCTTTTAGTTGGTGCCATAATTGAAAGGGGTTTTTTTTTTTTTAAATCGGCAAGACATTTAATTACTAAGGAAAGGCATCGATTAAGGAAAGGCATCGATCAATCAAATGACGCTGACAACTTAAATACATATTATTTTGGATGGGTAAATTGGCTCTTATGTGATTCCCATGCAATTCCCCTGAGTGGTCCTTCATTGCAACGTAGCACATACTA
>NW_021550115.1:0-207 GCF_001605985.2 Dendrobium catenatum
TATGATCAATAAATCTATGCAGATACGGAAATCAAATTAGTAGTCAATGCAGTACGGAAATCAATAATCAATAATCAATACAATCAATAAATCAAATCCATACGGCAACCCTCCATTAAATCAATCAATCGATAACCGGTACGACGAATCAATGTATCAATGTATCAACAGCATGTCAGGATCTGTCGTATCAATAGTATCCATATG
>NW_021550116.1:0-449 GCF_001605985.2 Dendrobium catenatum
TCCTCCCTTGATTAAAAAGAGAAACTTAAAATAAAGCATTTGTAAGAGGATTCAAGAAACCCTAAAAATACAAGTTAGGATCATTGTTTATATAGTACGATTCAAGTTTGTACATTACGATCAGTTCAAAACTAGTCCTGTCCACTATGATGTGAACTATAATTGAAAATGAACTATTTAAATTTTATGAACACATCGTATAGAATGATTGATAGATCGTCTAGTACGATATGTTTTATTTCCTTTATTCATACGAGATGATTTGTGGGATGAGTGAAATTCATCTCTACTAATCATCCTGTAATGCACTCTTCGTATAGTGCGATTAGTTCATTTCAAGTGGGTCATCGAGTATGATTAGTTCAAAAATCATGGTTTCATTTGGTACGATATCTAGGATGTTCATATTTTATCTCTGCTAATCATTTGGTTTAATCAATATTGTATAG
>NW_021550117.1:0-534 GCF_001605985.2 Dendrobium catenatum
ATGAGTAAGAAAATAATGACGATGTTATTAAGCTCACTCTTTTGTCTATTTTCTTTGATTTAGAAGATATAAAAAAATGAGACGGGTGAATTTGTAGAGGCAAAGATAAACATAAAGTTATTTATAGAATTTTGAAATATAATCCTAGAAATATGTTCCATTCTGATCAAAAGCAATTGTAATCCCACACGTGGGAAAATTCATGAATGTCTGTATGCTTTTTTACTGCTTTGTAAAGATAATTTTAATACAAAAATCTTTTGAAATTATGAAAAAAATAATGGTCTTAAGCTGTTCCAAATGAGGCATCGGAGGCTTCATTTGGGATGGCTTTCTTACTACGTCTTAAAGCAACTTTTTAGTACAAAAATTTTAATTTTGATACTAAATAACTATTTTAAAAAATAGAAAGAAAGTCATCCCAAACGATGCCTAAATTTTTTTATATTAAAAATTATTCTATTAAATTCAACTATTGTCTTTGTGAATTAAAATAAACTAAAATATTGAAAGCCAAATCTCACACTAGTGGTT
>NW_021550118.1:0-268 GCF_001605985.2 Dendrobium catenatum
TTTTAATTGAACTTAAACTTACATTTGATTTGAAAATCAAATGAGAAGAACGAAGGACTGGAACTTGATTGAGCTCTACAAGTATCACAGTGGACTTGATATTGAACATTCAAGCTCAAATAACTTGAATCAAAACACAAGGCTTGAACTTGCAAATGAACTGCAATGAAAACTTGAGCTAGAGCATGGTCATGAGCTCGAATGACAACAGGGGACTTAATTTGAGCTACAAAAAGAACCAAGGTTGAAATGAACTTGATGTAAGAAA
>NW_021550119.1:0-3710 GCF_001605985.2 Dendrobium catenatum
GGCTTTTGATGATCTGTAATATTTTCCATGAATAATCGAACTAATGATTTAGTATATGCTATATGTTTCAAAATGGAAGAGTTCGAGACAAGCATCTAGCTAATTGATGATTAAACCAGCTATCATTTAAGAAATTTTAACATTATTTTCATATTATTATTATAATTCTTTAAATCTGATTAAATGTATTTCTCTGTGAGCACAAATATTCTCTTTTTATTAAAATAATATAACTAAAAAATAATTTTCATCACATTTTTTTGATAAAACCTGCAGAAGGTTTTATGCGTTAAATAAAAGAATAATTACATGTCCTTAAAGAGCCATTAACTCTCTAAAATACAACATTTAAAGAAAAACCTAAAAACCATCGGTTCTACCTATTACAACATAAAAACAAATAAAAAGGAACAACCAAAATAAGAAAAACTACAACACATAAATAACCACACTCCCAAGTAGCAAATCGACAACCACCAAGCAAGCAAGGCTCAACAACCAACCAAGCCCCATAACTAGAAACAAAAAACAGAAGCAATAGCTGAAGAAACATAACCAACCAAAACCTAAAAAAATGAAATTGAATTACTTCCTTTTAGATTTGTGTCTTTGACGTTTTCCACCCCCAATGGAAAAGGCTTTCTCAACAATTCGACTAACATTCAACATTGCATGATAATCGTCATCGGTCCCAACCATGTCTTCCCCATCACTCACGCAAGGTGATGAAAAGGACCCATCAAGCCAATCATTTTGATATGCACAAGAATTCTTCAATTTCATCGCCAATTGAGTTTTCAACTCCTCATTCGAAATGTATAGTAGAAACCAGAACATCAATAAAAAGAACATTTTCCATCGAAATCATATTAAGAGGTGACAACACATGATCAGAAGAAGTCAAGGAAGGTTCCTCAAAAGCAACAACCAAACCACTGGTAGAATTATCCAAGACTCACATGTTAACATCACAAAAGCCTATGTTCATTCCCTCCAACCTATCAAGAGACACATCAATAGCTATAATATTAGGATCCTTCTCAGTTCCTAAAATACCCACAAGAGGCTCAATAGCCACAATAGCAGAATCATCAACTACCTCTCCAACCAAACTAGAAGTCAAAACTGTAGAAATGCAAGCAAGGATAGAAGAAGAACAAGAACAGGATCGTAAAGAGTAAAAAGTATTCTATATTTCTTATCTTTAGTTACAGGATATGGAGAACTATATATAGATACAATAGGTATAGAAGTACACGTGTAAAGCCATGATACATTCTGAATACATTTAACAGATTGAATTGTAATTATTGCTCTAACATTCCCCTGCAAACTGACGATCGGGGACCAATGGTCAGTTTGGATCTTAGAAGTTTGAACCGAGGAGTAGCTAAGGGTTTGGTCAGAATGTCGGCAATTTGATCAACTGTGCTGATGGGAAGTAGCCAAATTGCATTGTTCTGAATATGCTCCCGAACAAACCTTTGATCTATCTCGATGTGTTTTGTTCGAGCATGAAATACTGGATTGTTGGCGAGTGCAATAGTTGAGGTATTGTCACAAAAAATATTAACCTGCTGAGAGTGAGATAGATGAAAATCAGCTAATAGACGTTTAAGACAAATTTTGTCCGCCGTTGCTGAAGCGAGTGCTCGATATTCGGATTCTGTTGAGGATCTGGAGACAGTAGTTTGCTTCTTGACGGTCCAGGAGACTAGTGTATCTCCAAGGAAAGTGCAAAATTCGGATGTGGATTTGCGAGTGACTGGATCCGACGCCTAATCCGCATTTGAGAAGGTTCAAAACTTCAAGTCGGATCTGGAAATTGGAAGGCCGAAATCCAATGATCCTTCTATATACCGAAGTAATTTTTTGAGCATAACGATATGAATATTTTCAGGATTATGCATGTGTTGGGACAACGCGTTCACAGTATATGCGATATCTGGTCTTGTCAAGGTTAAGTACTGCAAGGAGCCGATTATCTTCCTGTAAGTGGATGCGTCGAAGCACGGTGGTTCGTCGGAGTCCAGAACTGGATGTTTTGAGAAGGACGGGTTAGCGATCGAGTTGCAATTGTGCAGCTCGGTCATTTGAAGAATAGATTGAGCATAATTGGTTTGAGATAAAAAATACTTATCTGCGATAGAGTCAATCTTAATACCGAGAAATTGATGTGCCAGTCCGATATCCTTCATAGTAAATTGTTTTTTCATTTGCGCTATTAGTGCGAGCATTTGATTTGTATCGTTACCGGTGATGAGAATGTCATCTACGTAGACCAGTAGATAGATATGTAGCTTGCCACGATGCAGAATTAACAATGACGGATCTTCCTGGCTGTGCGTGAACCCGAGTTGAATGAGATAATTGGTAGAGGTAGTGTACCATTGTCGCGGGGCTGGCCGCAGGCCATAGATGGCTTTGCGAAGACGGCAGACATGTGTTGGTTGAGCTGCATCTTCGAACCCTTTGGGTTGTCTCATATAGACAAGTTCATTGATATCACCGTGCAAGAAGGCATTCGCCTCGTCTAGTTGATGAATGTTCCAGTTGTGAAATAGAGCGATGGTGAGCATAATTCGTATGGTTGGGAGCTTGGCGACCGGACTGAATGTGTCCTGGTAATCCAAACCAAATTCCTGTTGATTTCCTTGAGCTACAAGACGAGCTTTGAACCTTGCTACCGAGCCTTCTGAATTGTACTTAGTTCTGTACGTCCATTTTGATCCTAAAATGGAACCTGTGGAGGGAGGTGGAACCAGTTCCCACGTGCCCTGCTTTTGGAGAGAAAAAAATTCCTCTGCCATTGCCCGCCGCCATTCGAAGTGTTTGCTGGCCTCGGTATAGGTAGTGGGATCCGATTTTGACTATTCATGATGCATAAGATTGAGCCTCTGAACAGGTTTGAGGGTACCTATTTTAGTTCTAGTAATCATGGGATGCTTGATAGGAGAGAGTGTAACCGAATGTGGATCAGGGAAAGTGGATTCGGCATTGACCGGAGCCACATATGGAGTATTTGTATCCGTTCGTCTGATGGATGCAGGTGATGACATGATTACCTTATTGCGATTGGGTTATGATTGAGGATGGAGGGTGGATACCGGAACTAGCAGAGGGTAGGGTGAGTTGTATGTGGTCTGAGTTTCTTGAGAACACCTGTTCTTATGAGGAAACACATTTTCATTGAATTGAACGTGTCTTGAAATTAAAGTTTTGTTTGTTACCGGATTTAGGCACTTATATCCTTTCATAGTGTCCGCATATCCCAGGAATGTGCACGACACCGATGTAGGAGTGAGTTTGGTGCGATGAATTTGCGGAGATAAAGGATAGCATTCGCAACCGAAAATTCTTAGATGGTCGTATGACGGTCTGATGTTGAACATTCTTTGAAGCGGAGTTATGTTATTGGTTGTAACAGATGGTACCCGGTTGATGAGATACGTGGCTGTGGAAGCCGCCTCCAGCCAATATGATATTGGTAATCCGGCTGTTTGAAGCAGAGTGCTTGATGATATGACGATGCTTTCTCTCGGCGACCCCGTTTTGCTCTGGCGTATACGGGCACGAGGTTTGGTGAGAGATTCCGTCTGACTTAGTGAACGATTGAAAATGATGATTCAGAAATTCTCCTCTGCCGTCGATTTGATTTACCTTGAGCTTGTGATTGTTTTGATTAAAAAAAATATATTCGTTAGCATATA
>NW_021550120.1:0-431 GCF_001605985.2 Dendrobium catenatum
ATAATTACCTTTTTTGCATGCTTTGCTAAACTAAAGCAAATCATATTTATGAATTTTTTTAAGGCATCTCAATTGATCAATTTGACAACTGGTTATAGTTATAATGAACATGATAAATCTTGAAAGATATGGGATGATGATGTTTGTTTGAAATAATATTTAATAAATATGGATACTTTTTAATTAAATATAAAATTCTCAATTATATATGACTTTAGATTAAATATAATATAGTTTAATTAATTTAATGGTAGTAGCATAATTTTACGCTTAGAAATGAGGGTGAATGATCCGAATTCGAGATGATTCAATTATTGGCCAAATCAAAATATGTCGAGGCTAGAATCAATCCAATTTTGAGCTTATTTGATTTTGTTTTATTAAAATTTAATTGAGGCCATATTGAAATTATTATTTTTTTATTTGGATCA
>NW_021550121.1:0-298 GCF_001605985.2 Dendrobium catenatum
TCAATCTTAAAATATAAATACTTAAATTTCAATTAAATTCTTTCTTTTGCCTTCTAACAAACCAAATGCAAACAATTTCAACTAAATCATCCTACATATGATCTATCCAAAACAGCACAACCTACAAACACCTTAGACTTGTTTGGTTAGGACATGACTTCTAGCCCTAGGTTAGGCTGACATTTTCTTTTGTTATTCAATATTTACTACATACACATGCTTTATAATTGCTATTATTAGATTTCCTGTTTGTTATATTATTACTTACATGCATTTATTTTCTGAATGGCATCTACGC
>NW_021550122.1:0-1107 GCF_001605985.2 Dendrobium catenatum
ACTTGATAGAGCCTTTATTAAGGGTAACATAGACACCACCCTATTCATGAAAAAGGTATGAGAAGAATTACTCGTTGTCCCAATTTATGTTGATGATATCTTATTTGGATCCTTAGATAAAAACATACGTGATGAATTTTTAAAAAATATGTCTAGAGAGTGTGAGATGAGTATGATGGGAAAGCTAAATTATTTTCTCGAATTTAGTGTAAAGTAGATAGATGATGAAACATTTCTTAGCCAATCTAAATACATTAAGGACATCCTTAAGAAATATGAAATGGACAACGTTAAGGCAATAAATACTCCCATGAGCTTTATTATTCAGTTAGATAAGGACCCAAACAGAAGGTTAGTAGATTAGAAAAAGTATAGAGGGATAATTGGATCACTTATTTATTTGACTTCCAATAAATCGGATATAATGCTTAGTGTGTGTCTTTATACTAGATTTTAGGCTAATCCAAAAGAATCTTACATGATTATTATTAAGTGAATACTTATATACCTATTAGGCACCCAAAACTTAGGTATCTAGTACCCTAGGTATAGTTCATCCATTGAAATCATAAGATATTTATATTCTAATTTTATAGGATATAGGGTAGATAGGAATAGTACATCAGGAACCTGCCAGTTTATTCATCAATCTTTAGTTTCCTGATCTAGTAGAAAGTAGAACTTGATATCCCTTTCCACCGCTGAGGTGGAATACACTATTGTAAGAAGCTGTGTTGCTCAAGTCTTATGGCTAAAGTAATAAATCTTAGATCTTGGACTACCTGTAGGAATGATTCCTATCATGTGTAATAATACTAATTCCATTTGCATATACAAAAATCAAATTCAACACTCCTGCACAAAACATATAAAAGTTAGGCATCACTTCATAAGAGATTATGAAACCAAGGAAGATAAAGAATTGCATCATATAGCTACTGGAGTCCAATTGGCAGACATCTTCACTAAACCCCTAGCCAATGACACATTTAGCACCTTGAGGACTAGACAAGGTGTTATAGACATTCATGCTTAACTTCGGATAAATCAAAATATTTATCAATTGAAATCATCCATTCATTTGTGTTATATCGTACGTATTTTTTT
>NW_021550123.1:0-302 GCF_001605985.2 Dendrobium catenatum
CGTTCTACTGGCAAAACTCCATTTGAAATTATTTATGAACAACCTATTCCTCACATTCTGGATAGAAATTCTTTATCTCTTCCTAAAAAAACCAGTGCTGAGGCTTTTGAAACATATGATCATATAAAAACTGTCCAACAACAGGTTTTTGAAAAACTTAAGAAGGTTACTGCTAAATATAAGTCTGTGGCTGATAAACATCGAAAAGAAGTAAATTTCAATGAAGGTGACTTAGTGATGGCTTATTTTTGTCGGCAAAGGTTTCCTGTTGGCACTTCACCTGTTTTTAATGTTTCTGACCT
>NW_021550124.1:0-381 GCF_001605985.2 Dendrobium catenatum
CTTTGAGGCTACAAATCAAAAAGATGTCTCATTGAATCGTTGTATTCAAGGAGTTGGGTTTCATTTGCTTAATTTGGATTAAGCAAATAAAGTTGAATCACTTATTGAGTTTGGTTCAATAAGTGAGAAAGATTTGTAACTTTGGGGTTACGAATCAAGAGAGACTATCATTGAACTCTTATGTTCAATGATGGGTATTTAGTTTGCTAAGTTTGGGTTAAGCAAACATAAGAAGATGATGTGTAGATTTGGGCCTACACATCAAGGATTCTTTGAACTTTTGGGTGTCCAAAGAGAGGAACTCATTCACCTAATTTGGATTAGGAAAATGAAAGAAAGCTAATATTTGATTCCTTTGCTTGATATGGAATTATTTGTTGA
>NW_021550125.1:0-265 GCF_001605985.2 Dendrobium catenatum
TTGTGAGGACTTTATGATCTGAGTTCTGGTTTCCTACCCTATACTTAATTACCCCTCCCAATCATAAGAGACAACTTTCGATTAAGGCTAGTCGTCAATCAGATATGTAGAAGATATACGTGTTATCTGGCATATAGTAGCAGCATGAGGTTTAAGTATTTGAAATATTTGGAAGTTTGGGAATTTGGGAAATTTGATATTTAAAATTAAAAATTTCACCATCTAACACTTAAAGCGGATGGTGGGGGAATGGATGATGGACTCA
>NW_021550126.1:0-304 GCF_001605985.2 Dendrobium catenatum
TAATACTTTTTAATTATTAAAAACTTAAATAAATTATTTTAAGTTTATAAAATGTAATGGGATAGGAAAACATCTATCATCTTTATAGTAAAATATTTTGATAAAAGAGTATTATAATTTGTGGTGATCATTATTATGAAGTAGAACTCATTGATGGTATATGACGATCATTGTTAGATTCTTCACATTGGTCTTGACTTATAATAGGAGCTAGTGCGCCATCTAAAGTTTATGATAAACTGCTTTCAATAATCTTGAAGGATGTCATGACATGCATTTTGTTGTGATAGCTATGACCCCGAGA
>NW_021550127.1:0-1504 GCF_001605985.2 Dendrobium catenatum
TAGTACTAAATATTTATTTAATTGTTGATTTAAATTTATTTTTAATCAATAAACAAAAAAATTTTTAATTGATGTTGTTATTAAGTGGTAATGAGGGGTCTATTTTCATATGCCTGAACAACCTTTATTAATAGAAAAGCTAAATACATCGTGACCCTATAAGAGGAATCCAATATAGTTTACTGTAGTCAAATAAATTTTATAGGATAGTACATCTTATTTGTGTCTTAATTAATGGTCTTCTTAGGACTAATAAAAACATTAAATTACTCTTTCACTAATGCATGCTTGATGCAAGAGGGGCTTACAATCGGCTGACTTGACTTATACAATCAAGTTGGTCATTATTGTGCATAAGTTTAGAGTCATAATATGTCTACTTAAAGCTAACTGATACGAAGCATTGAAGCATCATAGTTATCTCCCAACTATCTTGTTTCCATTTCATTAGATTGTCTTAATTAGTTGTTCTAAAGGTCATCATATCTTAAAGCCATGGCGAGTCCTAGTTTAAAAATCCAGCAAGGATCATCCAATTATCTCTTAAAATTGATAGCAACTCTCCGCAGGGCAATATGTTAGACATCTAATTCTAATTAGAAATGCTGGTGCGGTTCAATGAGGCATTCTATTATTGCATGCATCTTTAGACGTTGAAGTGTGATACTGTGATCAACTACTAATCAAACTACCTGCAAAGGCAATTATAACACATTTGACTCTATAGAAGCATTTCTAATCGGATCTGGATGGAAGTAAAAGTGCATGAAAGATTTACGGAGACAGATAGTTATGCAGTTGGGCTTAATTTTCTTTAGAGATTCTACCATGAGCTGATGCGGCCTGACATAAGAGCACAATGGAATGAAGTGAATGTTGAGGTATTTGATTTTAACATTGCAATGTATCGAGAGTGGAGTATCACAGAGAATGGTTTTATATTACACTTGCATGACTAGTTGATTAGCAAACTACTTCGATATGTTTAGAAGAAAAAAGTTTAACTGCAGCTGATTGACATGAGACACAATAATAATTTTATATTATATAATTTGCTGCCCAACTGAAACACAATTGCAAGTGGTGCATAAATTGCTGAGGAGAAAAAATGAAGAGGCTAGCAGGAATAGTTAATATGTTCCTTGTGGCTATCTTGTTTTTTTTTTTTTTTTGCAGTAATTTCTATATGACTTTTTTGGTGAAGTAGTACTTTTTGCTGCTCTCTTTTACAACTGTGATGTATCCGACTATTCTTATATCAAATGTATAAATTATTCTTACTTCTTTTCTCATGTTTCTGTATCTAGCCGAAGAAGTAATTTGTTCCATCGTTACATATGTTTCATCCTAATTTCTTGGATTAACAAAGTGTTGGTGTACTAACAATTTCCTTATAATTTTATTCTACCATGTGGAAAAGGTAATTAAAAAAAAATTGAATGACATTATACTAAATATAGGCCAAATTTTTAAAAGGCATTTATACATATATACATATTCTATT
>NW_021550128.1:0-245 GCF_001605985.2 Dendrobium catenatum
ACAGTGCCGGGTCAGTTCCGGGTTCGCCCCGAACCCGTCCCGTTGACCCGAATTGACACCCCTAGTTCGAATTATGTTATGATTAGAATAACTAATAATATTTATAATAATCGAAACTTTAGTGTACATCAGGCTCATGAGATTCAATAGTATATTGCATTATTGCTATTAGCTATAATAACATCATGACTTACGATATAAACAAGGCGTACTCTTATACAAATTTTATTTACCCATAGTAATTA
>NW_021550129.1:0-612 GCF_001605985.2 Dendrobium catenatum
CTAAGGACAACGATGTCGGAGTCGTCTTCACTACTTGATTATATCATTTCTTAATCAACAAATTTTTCTTTTTCTTTTTCTTTCTTTTGATTGGACTTTTGTCCAACAAACTTCTCCTCAATTTTGATCTCTAGCTTAGAGCAGGACGAGGACCCTTATGGAACAAAATAAGTAGCATCTTCATAGATTCTGATTTCCTAAATAGAAAATGGTTGCAGATCACCCTTAATCACATGTTCAATGCCATCTCATTGGTACTTGATGCATTGGTGAAGGGTAGATAGAACCTTTCTATATTCATGAATCTAAGGTCTACCTAAAAGAGCATTAAAGGACGTCGCCGAATCAATTATATGAAAATTAGCTTTAGTTTTCAAATCTCCTATTTGTAAGAGCAAGGTGATTGAACCTAGAGCCCTCTCGCCCTTTTCACTGAGCCCACAAAGCACTAACCTATCGGTTGAGAGCTTGCTAGTATCAATTCTAAGGTATGCGAGGGTCTTTAAGTTCATTATGTTGACCGATGCACCCAGATCAACAAGGACTCCTGATAACTTAAAGTTTCCCACATCTAAAGTAATGTAAAGGGGACGATTATGGTCGGCAGTTCTC
>NW_021550130.1:0-265 GCF_001605985.2 Dendrobium catenatum
GTCGCTTCCAGGGGACGCCCTAGCATTAACACAATTGCTTAAAGGAAAATTTAATTGACGACGTTACTCATCTTTTGAAATATTTGTGGCACACTTTGTGCATCTTTTTTATATGGGATAATTTTGTGCATCTTTTCACTTTGCAAACCATTACACATCTTTTTATATATGAATGCATTATGCTTTTTTTTATTCTTTGACTCTTTCTAATATCAGTAATCTAAAAAGCAAACTTCATTAATATTAAAATTAAACATATTGAAAA
>NW_021550131.1:0-1720 GCF_001605985.2 Dendrobium catenatum
GTTATTCAAGTTTATTTCAATAAATATCTCAGTGATCATAGAGATAAGTAAGATTAGTTAACTGCATAAAAACCAAAGCACAAGGGATCATTGACCAATAATACATCGTAGATACTACAGATCAAGAGGATGAGACTTTAGATTATAGATCTGTTGAAATTGATGAGATGTAAACTATAACACATAATTCTAAAATACAATTAGAGAATGCGAATAATTTGACAAGCACTTCAAGTGAGAACAAGAAAGAAAGTGAAGATACCTTGAAGAGCAATGAAAATATTTCTTATTAAGAGTAGTTCTTATAGTTTAAGTACCTAAATGTATTGTTATATACTTATTTCAATATAGTTTTTGAAAATCAAGTTAGTTATTGTAGTCATTTATAATTATGTAAATCTAATTTATATGTAAATCATTATACATTATGTAACTATATTTTTTATAATTTTTCATGTTTATTTCAACTTAATAGTCTACATTCTATATTTTTTTATAGGATTTTTACATACATGACACTTAAAAGTTTCTTATTTACTCATCTAACACCCAAACTTGTCTATTTACACACATACCACCTAAAACTTATTTGACTTTCTAAAATACCATGTCATCTTCCTCTCGGTCAAAATCCATCTGATACTTTGCCTCTTGCATGCTCCCTGCTCCCTCTCTTCGAAAATAATACTAGACAGATGCTTAGATAATTCAACCTGCTGGCTCTCCTCCAAGCCTTGATTCACCATTACCCCTCTCTACGAACCTCTTCGTATAAACATGCTCACTAGCCAAATAAGACAGCTGACTTAGTAAAGCCTGACACATGCTCAAATTCTAAATCACTCGCATACCTGCTTTGTTATCTTTAATCTAAATCTGATCAGAATTCTTACCAGACCAAAGAATGCTCTAGCTCTTAGTAAGAGATCTAGAAAGAACACTCCTTGATAGCAGAAAATAGGTCGATTTTGTAGGGGAAAACAGGGACGGCCAAACTGAGGTAGCTGGTCTGTGATTTCCTTTGTTCGAGGCACGATGCGACGGGAAGCAAGAAAATGTCCAATCTGAGCGGGAAAAGGAGTAGCGAGCCAAACCCCATTTCCATGAGCCAATATAAGGAGCAGGTAGATGATTTTCACAAATAAGAAGATGAGTTTCACGCAGTATTGTGTGGGTTTTAACAGAGAGGAAGAGGGATTGGTATTTTAGGAAGTAAAATAAGTTTTAGGTGGTATGTGTGTAAATAGACAAGTTTGGGTGTTAGATGAGTAAATAAGAAACTTTTAATTGTTATGTATGTAAAAATCCTCTTTTTTTTATTTATGCTTATACAAATCTTCATGTATGTTACACCTTTTTTTATATGTTACAATGGTTTACTAATTACTTCTTTTACTATATATGGCTTAAGATAACAATCATTCTCATAGATCCATTACTTCAAAGTTTATTCGTAGGAAATAGTTGAGCACTGGACCAAGTGGGTCTAAATAGGGAGATGAAGGTTAGGGAGAGAGAGTTTTACTATTGATACCATCACCACCACCTAGGAGTCAGCATCAATCCCCCACTGATCAGGGTCAGGGATAGACAAATCTAGCTGTGGTTGGAGAACCACCCCTTCATGGGTACTTCCCTCCTCCTACATCTATAAGTCATTAGTTTCCCCTTCTAGGGCAGACACACCTAGCTCCATTCTATCAATATCACACCCCACCAA
>NW_021550132.1:0-438 GCF_001605985.2 Dendrobium catenatum
TATTTTAATGCATTCATATTCGGCCTTCAAGGCCTAAAGTCAAAAAAATTCATGAACAAAGGCATAAAGCCTACGAGCAACCCGATCCCCTAACGTTAAGTTGATAGGGTCGACAAGGTTCAATCAAATGGAAATGACCACAAGGACACCCCGATGATGGCCGTGTTGATTGCTTATCTCAACCGGAGGGGTTCACAAATATTTTCAAATGCCTCCCCAAGTCCATTCTAAAATCCAAATTTCCAAAATTCCACAAATCCTAAAATTCAGATATTTAAATTCGAAATCAAACCATCGATCACTCAAAGCAAAATCCATCCACCCTCCGCAACAGTTTGCCGAGGTGGACAAATTCAAATATAACTTCAGCTCACAAAGAGCCAAATGCCTAGTCGAAAATTTCACTAGGATCCATTCTCAAAACAATCTCCTGCCAGT
>NW_021550133.1:0-305 GCF_001605985.2 Dendrobium catenatum
GACATGTAACTACAATCTGTTATTAGGACAAGTAGAAATTTTTTATTTGAAGGTATGAGCTTTTGAATTTTATCTTACCAAACATATTAAGCTATGAAAATATATAACTGTAATATGCTTATTTAGATAAGAAGAAAATTTTGATTTAAAAGCTCAATTTTTTTTTTTTTTTAAAGATTTGCCCAGCCATATATCGAGTTATAAAAATATATAACTGCAACATATTAGCTAGGACACGGAAGTTTAAAATTTTGAAGATTTAAAATTATTTGGACCCAATCCAAATAATACATTAAGTTACTAAA
>NW_021550134.1:0-247 GCF_001605985.2 Dendrobium catenatum
TTCGAACACAGAAATCCTCCTACGAGGGTTCTCGGCAGCAACAGTTCGTGTAGAAGTCCCGATAGAATGGGGCCTCCCAGTGGACCCTTCAGAGTTCATGCCATTCACAGGAATGGCGGCAGCCATTGCAGTAGCTGCAGGAAACTGTAGCCCGCCAAACTGGATAGTGGCCCCAGTATTTCCAGTATTTATTACAGCATTAGCTAGGAAAATATTTGCACCACGCCCAAGTTTCACAGTAAAAGGA
>NW_021550135.1:0-217 GCF_001605985.2 Dendrobium catenatum
AAAAACTTCTTTGCATAAAACTTTCCAGTTAAGAAAAAGGTTGAGATAAGCACATTTAAACATATACCAAATTTCTCTTATTCTCATGGATAGATAATTATGCATACCTTAATGTATTCTTATGATGACTAGCCAAATTCTCATAATGCATGTCTTCATAATAAGCTTTCAAAACATAAAGAATAAATTAATCATTCATGATGATTACAATTATAAA
>NW_021550136.1:0-234 GCF_001605985.2 Dendrobium catenatum
TAACATTGATCAAAATATCCTGTAAGCTCCTTTTATGCCCAACAGTATACGAATTTGTGCTTGAATGTTTGCTATGATATATTTAGCTACATGTATGCATCATAAGTACAAATTTTCACACTCCAATTAATTCACTAAAGTAAGAATTCTGCCCTTTTATAAACAAATTAAAAAGGATTATTCTACTAAAGTTGAAATATAGTCTTTATTTAATTCTCTTCATTTTTTTATTTT
>NW_021550137.1:0-727 GCF_001605985.2 Dendrobium catenatum
TTGGTACGATTGTAAACCAGGCACAGGCTCTCTCGCTCCCTGGAGCTTGTAAGATTGATAACCCCCTTGCAAACCAGTGCAATGGTGAGCAGCACATTCCTATCTTCTGCATTAATCCTAGGCTGCTAGTTTTGGGAAATAATTCTGTGCGAAGTCCGAACGTAGAGGATCTTCCGGATTACTGCGAACCCTATGCTTAAGCTCTGCCTACGCACTGCGTATTTGCAGTAAATAAGCAACAAATATTTAGTTGTGAGGATTTGCTACTTTTTTGTTGTGTATCTACAAATAAGCAGAGCGTACGCAAAGTGCAAGCAGAGCATACGCAGAGTGTAAGCATAACGTACGCTGTGCATCCAGTAATCCGGACGCATCTCTATGTCCGGTGTCCGCATCTAATAATTTACAGCTAGTTTCAAGGCAAACCTTACATTGATATCATATTTTGGCAGCATTTAAGCAAGGTTTTACTTAAATTAAGTCAAGTGTTACAGAGATGAGAATGCATAGATGGATGAGTGACTTTACGCTTAGAGATAGGATACGAAATGAGCATATACGTGAAAAGATTGGAGTAGATCTAGTGGAAGATAAGATTAGAGAGAGTCGCCTTAGATGGTTTGGTCACATTAAACAGAGGCTTGTGATGACCCGGTTAGGAAAGTTGAGGTATTAGATTTGACTTATGTTAAGAAAAGTAAATATAGACCTAAAAAGACTTGGTTAG
>NW_021550138.1:0-1259 GCF_001605985.2 Dendrobium catenatum
AACCAAGGGGGGGGGGGTGAATTGGTAATTTAAAAAAAATTACTCTTGGATTTAAAAATTTGAAAACCTTTAAAGATTCATAGCATGTTAATTAATAATATTTAAAAAAACAAAATTTTCAACCATCGAATAAAAACTTGTAGTAAATAAAATTCATAAATTTAATCGACACAAAGATTTATAGCGATTCGGTCAAACATGACCTACATCCACTCCCTGAAGATTCCCTCTTTAAGTATTGCACTATTACCAAAAATATCTCTCCTTTTGGCCCCACAGCAAGGCAGAGAAATCTTTACAAAACTCTTTTACACCAATCCCCAATGTGGAAAAGAGCCATTGTCCTTTCACACTCTCCAAGTGTAGGTAGAGAACCGTCATCCTTTCACACTCTCCAAGTGTTGGTAGAGAACCGTTTGTTGTTCACACTCTCCAAGTGTCAACAGAGAACTGTCATCCTTCCACACCCTCCAAGTGTCGGCAGAGAACTCGATCTTCTTCAAAGATCTTCTCATGATCAATCTAGAAAGACAAGAGGAAGAGTAAAAAATACAAATCACATAGAGATCCTTACCATTGAGTAACCTTATGAACTCTTCACACTCCACTAGCAAGAAATATTTCTCAAACTCTCTCTCACACTCTCTCTTTCAATTGCCCTTGAAAAATCTCAAAGATAAGACATTTTATGTCAATTTTTAGTGGACCTTTTATACAAAAAACACGAAAAACCATCCAAAAAACTGAATTTTACAATTTTGAGCGTATGCGATCGTATAGTATGATCAGATTTAATGCATATGAATAGTTTAAATATTGTTGCACATGAACCTATTGTGAATCAGTATGAAATTATTTTGTACTCGATCATCATTCGGTACGAACCAAGTTCTTCTGGGACAAATAGTTAGAAAAATATTAAAATTCTTATGTACAAAAAAGAACCCCAATATTTCATACTCTGGATGTCATACGTAAGATGACATCATCGTTTAGTATGATCAGTTATAAAAAGTTTTCAAAATCATCTGAACAAAATGTCGAGATGAAATGGGACCTCATAATTTTATACTCTAAAAAGCATATAAGAACTGGGTGCGTACAATACAATCCATACTTAGAAAAAATATTTTTGGGTGAGAATGAACCCATCAATATCATAGTCGTGAAAGCATGTATGAATTGTGATCATCCCGTATGATCCATACTTTGAAAAAATAATTTTTGAGCGAACTAGTACTCATCCATTTCATAATCTG
>NW_021550139.1:0-267 GCF_001605985.2 Dendrobium catenatum
TTCTCCCTTCGAGGTTCACCTACATCAATCTTTCTTTAGCAAACTCCTTTCTCGTAAGCAATTAGCGAACCAAGAAGATTGTCAATGGAATATATGTTTAAATCTTTAGACTCTGTAATTGCAGTAATTTTAGCATCATAAGCAGTAGACAAGCATCTTAAAATTTTATTAACCATTTTAGCATTAGTTAACACCCTACCTAAAGCATGCAAAGAGGTGACAAAGTGTATATTTCAAAAATTGATTCATTTGGTTTCATGCGAAACA
>NW_021550140.1:0-289 GCF_001605985.2 Dendrobium catenatum
GTACAAATTAATACAAGCTATATATAAGCATTGTACATGCTATATAAAAGCATTATATATGCTATATAAAAGTATTATTCACACTACATATAAGTTTATACAAGCATTATGCATACTATGTAGAAGTTTATACACGCTATCGATAAATAATACACACACTATGTATAAGTACATACACGCTATATACAAGCATTATACATATCATGTATAAGTTTGTGCACACTATGTATAACATTATAATACTATGTATAAGTTTTATACATAATATGTACAAGTTTTACATGTACTT
>NW_021550141.1:0-339 GCF_001605985.2 Dendrobium catenatum
GCAGTCCAAGAGAAATAGTGTTTGTCAATCATCAAAGCATAAGCCATAAAAATAGATTTGCAACACGTTAGAATTTAAGGCACAAAAAAAATAGTTTAACAATTTTGCATTCAATTGAGCATTGATTTGTTGTTCCCTATTCTATTGATTCAAAGAAATATCAATTTTAATTCCATCTATAACACGTGACGGTAAAGAATAACCAGTTAAAATCATATGTCACATATGAAAATTAATTGATTGCAAAAATGCAGACATACGAATTTTCCTAAAATCAAAAGTAATATTTTAAACAAAGGTGGTTTGGTGATTGAATAACCTTCCACAATATTACGATTA
>NW_021550142.1:0-295 GCF_001605985.2 Dendrobium catenatum
TATCAATCAACACCACCACCTCACGGTCAGCTATCTCACCTCTCACCTTCATAGTGTGACTCAGAGTGAATCCCACTACAGAGTTCAGGGAGACTTCTGCTACATCCAGATGCAACTTCTCATCCTCCTCCACCTCGGGGTCATCCCCACCTCTCTTCGTCTTCCTCATCTTCACAAACGAGGAGAACCTGAAGAGAGCGGTCCTTGCACCTGTGCCCCGGCATGTATTTCTCATCGCATATGAAGCACAACCCTTTGGCTCTTTTGTCCTGCATTTCTTTTTCTGTCAACCTTT
>NW_021550143.1:0-245 GCF_001605985.2 Dendrobium catenatum
ACATATATTATTATTTATACTCATTTTCAATGCATTGTACTAAATAAAACATAATTAGACTTAATTCATGAACTACCAAAATGTCCTAACGATAATAAAAAAAAATCCTACTGAGCAAAATTTTATATTTTTCAGAAATTAATCAAATTAGCAAAGATTGTGTAAAACATTAGTTTGAAGCTATAATTGAGCTAAAGCATTATTTTTAGATGTTAAAATAAATTTCAGAGTAAAAAAAAATTGCT
>NW_021550144.1:0-293 GCF_001605985.2 Dendrobium catenatum
TCCCTCTCTAACCACGTTCTCCTCTCTCTGATTCACATCTTCAAAACATTACAATTTTGATACCTAAAAAACGTGCTCAAAATCCCTGAAATCTCAAAGTAGATGTTACTCTCATAAAGTACGGTTTCTCATCGTACAGTATGATATGTATAGACAGACTTCGTCTTGGTACGAAGTGGTATGAACTGTTCAAAAATATTCATACAGTATGATTTAAAATCGTACGATACGATCCACAACAATACTGTTCGTACAAGATGATGGCCGGGATGATCAAATGTCGTCTCTGTTCA
>NW_021550145.1:0-338 GCF_001605985.2 Dendrobium catenatum
GATGTACAACACTATATCTTCAGAGTCGACATGGGAGACATCGACGTTGATATTGTCGACTAGAGTTTTGATTTGAGCCAGGTACTGAGTCATTGTTCTATCCCGCATTTGTATGTTATGCAGTTCATTTTTCAGCTAGATTACCCAGACCGGTTGGTTAGTTGGAGTTTGTTCTCCAGAGTGGTCCAAATGGGGTTGGCAGTTGAAAGATGAATGATATAGGGAAGAACCGAGGGAGATATTGTGGAGAGCAGGGCTAAGACCATATTTTGGTCTATGAGTTGCCATAGTCGATAGTCTGGATTGTTGGAAGGTCTGCTGGGACACACTTGCTATCC
>NW_021550146.1:0-216 GCF_001605985.2 Dendrobium catenatum
ATAATTTTTGATGATATATCAGTTGCCCCCCTATTTTCGGACGTTGATGCTGCAGAAGTCCGAAAATATATATTTGTACCTTTGTGAGCTTCTTCTGAATGATAATTATTATTATTATGTTAAGTGTATGATAAATTGAGATTTTTGCCTAATTTTTGCTTAATATGTGATTGATATTCTTCTTATGATTAATTTAAAGATATATATATATATATA
>NW_021550147.1:0-273 GCF_001605985.2 Dendrobium catenatum
TTTCCGCTTGAAACCCCAGAAAAGCCTCCTCTTTAACATTCTGATCTACATCAACAGAAATACCCTTTCCTTTCCCTTACACAAAAGGATTAATCCTTTCCGATTGCCTTATTCCTTCTTTGATAACCAGATTAGAAGATAATCTGGGCTTTTCTTGATCTCTAAGAACACCACGAAAATTGACCGATCTTTGGTCATGAGGCTTCAAAGTCGAATTGCGACCAACCCCTGATTGAATACTACCGCCGGCAATCCTCTGCCGGGGGTCGGATG
>NW_021550148.1:0-248 GCF_001605985.2 Dendrobium catenatum
TCAGACTCCCCTTCTTGAGAACTCATCTCCCGATGAGGTAGCTGTTGGTTCTCTTGAGGAGGTAAATACTGCGCATCCAGCTCTTTGATCTTACCATCAAATTTCTTCAAAATTTCTTCCTGTTCCTTCTCGAACTGTTATTGTAGGTACCTTTTCCACTTCTCGAATTTTTGATCACATAGGAACATGTGATACTGAAGCTTGTATAGATGGTCTTGAAGCGGATCAGTAGAATCGCCTTTTGTAGG
>NW_021550149.1:0-2778 GCF_001605985.2 Dendrobium catenatum
TGCAGCAGTATCTCCAATCTCTAAGCAAGGTGTATGACGGTCCAACCCTTTCCTCCAGATCTACATTTTCTACTCCTTGGGTAACATCTCCTACTCCTTTAGTGTTTTGGTGTTCTACTCTCTTCTCTAAATTTTTTACTCCAATGGTAACCTCTACAACATCATCATCATCCTCAACTCCAGGCTTTTTAGGATCAGACTCATCAAACACTACATGTGTAGTTCCTTCCACCATCAAATTTCTCTCATTAAACACCCTAAAAGACTTTCCAATGCTAGAATATCCCAAGAACACTCCATCAGATTTTGGATCAAATTTTCTTAAGTGAGACTTCTCATTATTGTGAATAAAAATCTTACAACCAAAGACATGAAGGGGGGAAAGATTGGGTGTCCTAACCTTAAGGATCTCATAGGGTGTCTTATCTAGTTTGGTTCTAACATTCTCCCTATTCAACACATTACAGACTGTGTTAACCGCTTCAGCCCAAAAGTATTTTGGAAGTGAATACTCATCGAGCATGGCTCTAGCGGCTTCCACTAAGGTCTGGTTCATCCTTTCAGCTATCCCGTTCTATTGAGGGGTCCTAGAAGATGAGAAGTTGTGGCTAATCTCTTGTCTTCATAAAAAAACTCCAAATATTTTATTTTCAAACTCTATTTTTATGAATCCTGTTCTTATATCACTTGAAAGTTTGTTAGGGATGTTAGGCCCTTATGAACTAGCCCAAGGCTAAACAAGAGGGGGGTGGGGGTGAATTGGTATTTTAAAAATATTTTAACCAAAGCACAATAAAGCACAAACCAAAATCACTACGGAAAACAAGTGCGGAAAAATTAAATATGAAAGTAGTAAAAGAACACAAGGATTTATAGTGGTTCAGTCAACGCGACCAACATTCACTCCCCGGTGGCACCCTCCGAGTATTGCACTACCAAAGTGACTCTCCTTTTACTCCCACAGCAAGGCGGAGAAGCCTTTACAAAAACCACCTTTTTGCCACCCCCAGTAAGGCAGAGAATCCAACTCCTTTTGCTTCCTCCTAAATCAGGCAGAGAACCTTAATCTATCACTGAAGCTTACCTCTCCTAACCCTTCCAAGGACAAGAGACTCTAGTGGAAGAAGAAGTGGAATAATGCTTGGAGAAACCCTTATGAATCTCCCTCACAGGCTCTCCCTCACAAGATCCTCTCCCTCTCTCTACTCTCTCTCTCCTCTAGGCTTTCTGAGGTTAAGACAGCAGCAAAAGATTGTTCAAAATGTTGAACAATAGTTCTTAAATAGAAGAGCTTCAAAATAGCTCATTAATTATAAGTTGCCGATATTATCATCCAGGATGATAGGTATATCGTTCAGGACGATAGGTATATCATCTTGTACGATCAGTGCAATTTAAGCCTAATTAGTCGGGATGATCTGGGATGAATAGAAGAAAGGTGTTCTTATCATCCAGGATGATAATAAATCATCCTGTATGATTAGTTCAAATCATAGACCATCGGCCAGACAATCGCTTTGAAAAGAGTTCTGGACAATTCCAAAATAGCTTGATCGTTTGGGTCGATCTCACGATCGTCCCGGACGATTAGTTCATTAGATGGAAATTGTTCAGAGCATCGCCTAGAATTTGATCTTGCCGATCCTTATCATTTAGACCATCGCCCATAATTTGAGCTTGCTAATCCTTTTCGTCTAGGAGCAACTAAGATTTTTTGAACTGGTCGTCCCGGCCGATCTTGCGATCATCCAGGATAATGTGATCATATCAATCATCCTTAATTGCTTGCCTTAATTGATAGATCATTTTAGGTATAATTTTGTATCATATCATCCGGGCCGATTTAAGATCCTCCAGGATGATTTCCATAAATAAAGAATGCCTAAATAGGTCATAGTAGCTGATTCTTTTTGTTTTATGTCTATCATCTGTTGACCTCATTTTTGTATGAGATCACTAAGGCCCTTCCAAACTCCAGATTAATTGTAGATCCTAGGATCCACTCTAGAACTTATGATCCTTTCCTAGAGCCAGACCTTAGGGCCTACTCTAGAACCTAGGATTCTCTTAGATCCTAGATCCTAGAATCCCTCTAGATCTTAGGACCAATCTAGACTCAAATCAATCCCCACCCTTAATCAACCTCAACCTCAAATCAATTCCTACCTTTGATCAATTCCAACTTCAATTTGATTCCTACCTTTGATCAATTTAAATCTCAAACTTCATTCAACTCAAATCCCAATTAATTCAAGCTTTAAACACATCCAAACTTTGATCCAGTCAATTTGACAATCCAAACTTCAACTTAGACTTTGATTCTACCTTTGATCTAGCTTTGATCCTATCCATTCATTAACAATCACCACATGATTGTAAAAGATTTGGATACCCCCATATTGATCATTCAAACTTGAAATCCAGTCCAAATCAAGAAATCCAGACTCAAATCCAAAGTCTTAAGGCCTTGGCCTAAAGACCCTTTTCAAAGATTTTTCAAAGGCTATAAAACCTTCAAATATTTACAGCCTATGCCACTGGACCTAACCCATTGAAGATTTTGATCTTGGGGCCCTTCTCAAAGCCTCCAATCACTTCCAGACTCTTGATTTTAATCCACTGAGCAGTAAAATGCATTTTCCAGACCCATCTTTGACCCCAGTTGACCAATGGGTCAAAATTGACCAAAATACCCTTATGGGATTTCAAATGGCCATTTCAACTCAAATCAATTCCTAATGCTTTGAAACCACTTTCAATGAATTTCAAATATCAAAC
>NW_021550150.1:0-289 GCF_001605985.2 Dendrobium catenatum
CATATTATTTGTTATCGATTTTAATTATTGAATCATATTTTGTCACGATTAATTCATGGTAAATTAATAATGTTTTTATTTTGCTTTTGGAAATAATTTATGTTATTTATTTCATTATGAGTGGATTTGTCATATGAAAGTTAATGACGTAAATTTATTTTTCTGCATTTAAAGAGATTTTGTTTGTATATGAGATTATATACATTAAGTATTTTCCTTATATATTTCATTTATTTGAAATAATCATCATCGTAATTATTTAATTTGATATTTGTATCAAGCATAGTTT
>NW_021550151.1:0-248 GCF_001605985.2 Dendrobium catenatum
CAATTTAAACCAAGAAAAATTTTAAAATTTTATTTTTCAGACACACAAAATAAACACACAAAACAAACACAATAACATACAAACATAATGATTTCTCCCCCTTTTTGACAACAACAAAAAGTGAAGAAGAAAAAGACAAGAAATGTAAGTAATTGTATGAAAATTCATTTGAACATTTAATCTAAATGGTGATTGATATAAGGTATGCAATTTTAAACTAAAAATATTAGGTCAATCATAGAAATTCA
>NW_021550152.1:0-253 GCF_001605985.2 Dendrobium catenatum
GAGGTGATATACTGTTCATAATGATGTGTTCAATTTCAAAATTTAAAATTTAATATACCCAAAGAAAATTAATACTTTCTCAAAATTATATATATAAACTTATACTTTTTTAATAAAAACAAAAAAATGGCGACTCCGCTGGGGACAATCTCACTCTCCATCTTTAATAGCGGTATTGTTGACCTCATTTTTATCTTGATTTGTCCTCGACTGTATTTGAGCGAGTTGATAGGGCCTCGTCGGGCTTGATTCG
>NW_021550153.1:0-993 GCF_001605985.2 Dendrobium catenatum
AGATTTTGGGGGAAACCAAAATCAATTGGGGCACACTACGGATGGAGTTGGTAAAGGGTGGAAGGAAAACGGTGATTCAAGGGGATGCAGGGCTGACCAAGGCAGGGGTTTTTCTGAAATCCCTAATCAAGACAATTCAGGAGGAAGGGGAAGGCTACTTGGTGGAATTACACAGCTTAGAGGGAGCGAGTGGGGAGGAAGGGGGAGACATACCCCTCTCTGTGCAGCCTCTGATCCAGGAGTTCGAGGAGGTTTTCAACCCCCTCTAGGGTTGCCACCACCCAGGGAGCAGGAGCACGCCATCACATTAAGGGAGGGAGTGTCGCCGGTCAGCGTGCGACCTTATCGATACCCTCAGTTTCAAAAGGATGAAATAGAAAAGTTGATCAGAGAAATGCTGGAAGCAGGGATCATCAGGCCCAGCACCAGCCCGTTCTCTAGTCCTGTTCTATTGGTAAAGAAGAAGGATGGCAGTTGACGGTTTTGTGTAGACTACCGTGCACTCAACAAGGAAACGGTACCTGATAAGTTTCCCATACCAGTGATTGACGAATTGTTGGATGAATTGAGTGGAACGGTGATTTTCAGCAAGATCGACCTGAAATCTGGATACCATCAGATTCAAATGAAGAAAGAAGATGTGCCCAAGACTGCTTTCAGAACTCATGAGGGCCACTATGAGTTCCTGGTGATGCCCTTTGGCCTCACCAATGCTCCAGCCACTTTTCAGACACTCATGAATACGATTTTCAAATAGTATCTGAGGCGATTTGTTTTGGTATTCTTAGATGACATCTTAATGTATAGCATAACAGAGGAAGAGCACTGGGGCACTTGAAGAAGGTGTTAGAGGTTCTCCAGGAGCACCAGCTGAGAGCTAATTTGAAGAAGTGCTGCTTCGCACAAGCTAGTGTAGAGTACCTGGGTCATGTGGTATCCAAGGAAGGGGTAGCAGCATCAGTCCAAGATTGAAGCCATGCTTAAGTGGCCATT
>NW_021550154.1:0-217 GCF_001605985.2 Dendrobium catenatum
AACCTAGAGTCACTGTTTAGGTGCTGTCCACGCCTTGAAACCTTGCCAAAACCACTTAGGTAACTTCACCCCTCATTTGTGCTTGCTGCCCTGAACTTTCCAGCTGATGTAGTTACCTTTTCAACAAGCATTTCGTTGGGATTTGCCGCTACCTTTGACTTAGAAGCCCTCCTTAGTGCCCCCTTACACCCAATCTTCATTAGGTTTCACTTGACAC
>NW_021550155.1:0-258 GCF_001605985.2 Dendrobium catenatum
TACGGAGTCCAACTTTGATTTGAATTGAATTATTTGTTTTCTTCCACATAGCTTCAACGCTAAAAACATTTTTATTATTATTAAGCACTTACTATTAAGTATTCATTGTATGTGGTGTTGAATAAATATATATTTTATTCATCGCTTAAATCATGCAATTCATTGTATGTGAAAGTTTTAACATTTTGTTTTTAATTGTCAAATTTTAGCAAATATATTAAATATTTTGTAATAAAAAATTCACTCTAATTAATTGTA
>NW_021550156.1:0-265 GCF_001605985.2 Dendrobium catenatum
TGCAGTCGCTCACTCTCTCAGAGAGATCGGAAGTCCAATCTGAGCTTGAGCTATCGGGATTCCAGTCGGAGCTTGAGTGATCGGGATACCAGTCGGCAATGGCTACTCGTGCAGTCGCTCACTCGCTCTCCCTCCATTCCGCTTTCAGCATTTTCGGCATTTGGGGAGAAATATCGGGCATTTGGCCATTTGGGCGTGATTAGGGTTTATTCTATCACCCAGCCCGCCTTTTTTTCGTCATTTTTCTATTACTGTTCACCGGTTC
>NW_021550157.1:0-306 GCF_001605985.2 Dendrobium catenatum
GGCTCTGAATTTAAAGGATAAACCATATCGACCAGGCCGATCACAGGATCATCTAGGCCAAATAGGTTCAATAATTGCATATAGGCCGATTGATCAAAAAGGTGGTTCGATCATTCGGGCTGATCATATATTGGCCGGGATGATTAGACAGAGGCGATCATCTCTAGGAGTAAAGCCGGACGACCGTTAAAAAAATAGATCGTCCGAGCTGATTTGGTGGATCATTCGGGCCGATTCCGTGGATCGTCCGGGATGATGTTCAATAATGGATCGCATCAGCAAAATTTAAAATGTTTAAATCATGTG
>NW_021550158.1:0-1350 GCF_001605985.2 Dendrobium catenatum
AAATAATTTAAATTTTATAGTTGATAAGCTAATATTTTAAAAAAAAAAACTTAAACTAATTAACATCTCATGTTCGGGTTGCTAGCGGGTCGGGTCTGTGTCCGTCTTTTTGATACGTTTATTAAAGGGATCAGTTTTGTGCTGATTCGATTCGTGTGGGGTTAACTTTCTCTAAATTTAATACCATATTGATTTAAATTCTTATGTTATTCTTGATTATTTTCTAGATTGTTATATTATATTAATGGACATTTATGATATAACTTAAATGTTTTTTTTAAAGAGCAGCAAATTATTGTTGTAATTTAGATTGGGTTTTCCTTTCTCAAAATTCATTTGACTAACCATGATATATTGGGGGATTTACATACCACTTTATATCATACTATTTATATATCTAATATCAAAAATATTAATATTTCATGTCAATCACCCATAGACAACTTTAATATCAAATATGTTACTCATTTATTTCATCCTACCAACCATACCACCATATAAACTTTAATATTTCATTCATTACACCCATATTTGATCTATGGGTGATAGACATAAAATATTAAAGTTTTGGGTGTTAGATATGTAAATAGCATGACATAAAATGGTTTGTATGTAAATACCCCGGCCCATTATTGTGTTCTCTCTATATTTATAAATTCATTGTGAACTATTAATGTTATAATTTCATTATCTTGTCCTCTTATTGCTTGCATGTGAGTATAAATGGATTTTACATAAATGCTTGCTACAAAAAATTTAGATTAACTTTCAAAATTATGGGTATCAATAAGTATCTTCCTATCTTCTATCAAAATTATAAATTTATAAGTCAAAAAAAATATTTTTTTTTTTTGTAGCATTACAAATAAGCTTAGATAATAATTTAGATGATAACATTGACAATAAAATTGAGTAAAATATCAAATATATATTTTATTATATTAGAAGTAAAAAATGATATAAAAAAAGAACTCATATATCAAAATATATAATAAAAAAATCAATATTTTTTTAATATTGAATGCGTCTGATGATTATTATAAGAAATAATATTAAATGCACTCAAATTTAAATCTCAAGAGTTAAAATCCCATAACGATCACTCTCGGTCTCAGACAAATTTCATAAAAAAGTTCTCATATAATTTTTACCCTTAAAAACATATCTATATCTATACTACTATTAAAGTGCCGCATGTGTTTCTTCCCAAACATCATCCTGGCCGTTAAAAAATTTACTCTTTATCTCCATCGTTTATTCTCTAAACGATTTATCTCTCTGTGTTTCTTCACAAACATCATCGTGGCCGTTACAAAGTTTACTCTTTACCTCCATCGTTCATTCTCTAAA
>NW_021550159.1:0-283 GCF_001605985.2 Dendrobium catenatum
GAGTTCAAGAGTGAAATAAAAGTGAGTTTTATAAGTGCTCCTCTTCTCTTCTAAAATTCTTCCTCTTCTTATAGCCTCTTATCATCCAACAAAGTGGTATCAGAGCCAAAGTTTCTTCCTAAGGAGATGGCGAGCAATGATATGATCCCTTTCCAAGTCCCAACGCTCAACAATAGCAACTATGACAATTGGAGCATCAAAATAAAGGCCCTTCTTGGAGCGCAAGATGTATGGGAGATGATAGAAAAAGGCTACAAGGAGCCACAAGATGAGTCAAGTTTAT
>NW_021550160.1:0-483 GCF_001605985.2 Dendrobium catenatum
TAAGTAATAAGAAGTAGCGTCGCCTTTTGCACAGTCAAGCTAAAGGGGTTCGGGCCATCCCCAGCTTTGGGTATACTAGCCGTCGGTTCAACTCCGTACACATTGTTTGTCATCCACAAGCAGAAATGCAAAAAAGGCTATAATAAATATGTAATATATTTCAGCAGATGCAATATCTTGCAGACAACATCAATTAGCGAATGAACATAATGACATTCACAGACAAATGACACAACTCACCTACAAGTAGTTGTAGTAGGTATATTACAAAAGCGAGGGATCCTTTATGAACATACAATATGCCATTCTCAAGCAAAAGATCAAAGACCACAGCAAAATGCATAAATAATGCGCCAAATGCAAGTTTCTACAAGCTTATGTAGGAAACTCGCTATACACTTAACATGTAATCTACAAGAATGATGCAAGGGAACTACAATAGATATCAACATCTACTTGTGATAGTAAGAGATTCGTTAGTGC
>NW_021550161.1:0-334 GCF_001605985.2 Dendrobium catenatum
TGCTGTATTGGTGGAAAAAGCAAGGAGATTGGAGATTGATTTTCAAGCTGTTCAGAAGAGGAGAGATTTTCAACAGAAGAGGAAGGGCTTTGAGAGGACCAAGAGCTTTCAGACTCATTCTGAAGGTTCTAGTGTAAAGAATACCAGAATTGATAGTAGTGGGAGTTCTTCAAGTGTCAGAGCTTGTGACAAGTGTGGTAAAATGCATAGGGGTGAATGATTATCGGGCTTAAATGTATGTTTTTGGTGCCATCAGCCAGGACATATGGCTAAGGATTGCCCAAGGAGTTTAAGGGCGGGGAGTTCTAGTGCTTCACCTCAGCAGAGTACTGGG
>NW_021550162.1:0-495 GCF_001605985.2 Dendrobium catenatum
ATCACATTTCCCAGCAGAAAATTTCGTGCATCAGTACATTTGTCCATTATATCTAGCTTTGTGATGACACCAATTGTTCGCGAACCATCTGGGTCAACAATCCTCGCCATTTGAAGTGCATCAGAGTTTGATAAATCTGCATTTGCCGGTGAAACTGCCAATATTATACAAGTTTCATGCTTGATGTATGATAATATTATTGTTCTGATTCTAGCCTCAATGTCATTTGGTTGATCACCAACTGGAACCTTCGTTATTCCGGGTAAATCAACCAGAATAATATTGAGAACATTAGGCGAAAAAATTATTAAATGAATTTGCTTGTCCGAAACTCCTTTATTTCCCCCAGCTTCACGGTCTGTTTCAGCCAGAATCTCACGCCGGATCTCCGAGAAGTCGTAGAACCTATTGCCTGGAATGTGCAAGAACTCGCCCCACTCCTCCATGTCTCCAGCAGACGCATCTTGCTTTCGGGTGAAATGAACGAGTTTCAGC
>NW_021550163.1:0-267 GCF_001605985.2 Dendrobium catenatum
CTTAGTTGAAAGCCTAAGCTCTCAACCAATAGGCCAATAAGAGTTGTGTATTTAAAAATTTTGAACATGCCAATTTTTTAATTATATTTATTCTCTCGATCACCTAATAGAGCAATCTTAATTTTTTTTATTATTTTGACATACATTTCATGCCAAATATTCTGCAAATCATAATCATATAATTTCTTCCCATTTAAATATAATACTTATCAATTTCTTAAGCTCATCTTAATCAAAATTACTTATAATTGTGTTTTAAGTAAATAA
>NW_021550164.1:0-267 GCF_001605985.2 Dendrobium catenatum
GGAGAATCCACCAATGATGTAAGACCTTTCTGAGGTTGTATATCGGAGCCTTTGCTCGACGATGTTAACCTATGTGGAAGAGGTCGGGAGAATCCGCCAAGGATTTAAGACCTTTCCGAGGTTGTATGTCGGAGCCTTTGCTCGACGACACTAATCTGTATGGAAGAGGTCGGGAGAATCCACCAAGGATGTAAGACATTTTCGAGGTTGTATGTCGCAGCCTTTGCTCAACGACGTTAACCTGTGTGGAATAGGTCGAGAGAATCC
>NW_021550165.1:0-203 GCF_001605985.2 Dendrobium catenatum
CAATTTACCCTCCTTAGGACATATCAAAACCACACGGACTATATCACACACTTTAGATGGTTTGATAGGACAACCAACTCTAGTTTTAGGATAGGCCGGTGTTTAATTTCCTGTTGTGTGCCGGGTTTTCGAGCTTTCACTACATGTTGGTTGTTAGCTTAGAATTAATTGAATGTATGTTTATTTATTTACTGCACTCTGTT
>NW_021550166.1:0-297 GCF_001605985.2 Dendrobium catenatum
TACAAATTAAATATTTATGTATTTACACCTGGAGGGTAAAAAAAAAAAGAAAAAAAATTGTGTAAGGATATATTAATAGTTCTTAAACTCTTAGATTTACTTTAAGATTAGTGTCACATATAATATTAATAAATTACACTAATCTTAACATAAATTCAAGGCTCTATGAATATAAGTTTAAATGTATATATAATTATATAAATTTTATTGTGGGAAAGTAACTTTTTTAAAAGCGGTTATAAAAAACAACTTCTTAGCACAAAATTTTCTTGAAATTAATAAAAAAATACTAGACAA
>NW_021550167.1:0-200 GCF_001605985.2 Dendrobium catenatum
ATTGAAGCTTGGAATAATCCAATGAATTTGTCTCTACAGAAGAGGCAAATTTACGTTTGATTGCGTGGCTGTATTCACCATTGTCTTTGCCATTAAGCTAACTATTTTTTGTATCTTGACTACTTTTCCTATGCTTCATAAGCAAATATCCTTTTTTTATATATATAATGATTATTAATATTTTAGTAAGCCATCTAAGA
>NW_021550168.1:0-489 GCF_001605985.2 Dendrobium catenatum
ATCACCCTTAGTTTGATTTGGTCAAACCTAACCTATTTTCAAACCTTTCTTTCTATGTGTTCATGCATTTCAAATTCAATCCTATTGTTTAGGATTCTTTAAAATCATTTCAGTTAATGCCTTGAGTACACCTTAGCTCATGTGGAGTGACCAAATATATCTACTTTGACTTAGTCAAACTCATTCCAAACCTCAAACTAATTTCCAATCATGGCCTAAATGTTTTCCAATCATTGGCCAATCAATTCCAAGCAAGTTAATCAAGTCAACATGTCTACACTTGGTCAAACCACCTTGAATATATCTCCAAACTTCAAGCATTTCATATTAAACCCTTAGGATCCCACCAAAGCGCCATTTAAACATTCCTCCATGCCACCTCAACTGCCATGTGGCATGGGAACCAGTTAAACAGTCAAACCTATGCTTTAAGGTGGCCAAAGATGGTCAAAACCCTCCTTAAACCTAATCACTTCTATCTTAAACCAT
>NW_021550169.1:0-458 GCF_001605985.2 Dendrobium catenatum
GTTGGGATACATAAATCCAAAGCTTGGATTCCAAAGATGAAAGGATACCCTTTTGGGAACTATTCCTTTTCCATTTGAAAATCCAAATTTGGATCACACTTTTCTTATACCCAAAGTGGAAAGAGTGGCCTTCCCCTTTAAAGGGAAGTGCCCTCTTATCCATTTGGGTAGTTCATTATGAAGAATCCAAGGAGTTTGAAGAAGAGGAGTCTAAAGAGAAGCAGAATTGAAGACTTGAAGATTGAGAGTATCCCACTCAAAATAACTTGCATCATTATTAGGCCTAGAATCCGGGTTATTGTCAGTGGTGCCCGGCCACTTTACTTTCTGCAAAACTTTGGTTTGTAATAAGCAAGATAACTTTGCCTATGGATATTTATTAATTAGTTAATATTTGATGTGATGAGTTGATTGCCTTTACGATTGCTTGCTTTTCCTAGTTTTTTGGCGATTGTGTG
>NW_021550170.1:0-1038 GCF_001605985.2 Dendrobium catenatum
GATGTAATTTATATTAGAATATATTGACATATATATATAATTATTATCATACATCTTATATTTGATAATTCCTAAGTACCGCTTTCATTACATCTACTTAAAATAATACATGATTGTTAGCTAAATGAAGATATCTTTCCTCTACCCTCTTATTATCCGTTTATTTTTTTATCAAATGTTTTGGGATAACATAAATAAAAGTTAATAGTCATTTCATTAAATAAACATTGTCAAACTATTGCTTGCCAGAATACTTATGTTGGTAGAGAGAGAAAGCATAAATTTTTAGGTTTGTATAAAGATCCAGCATATATGCAGATAAGAGAGGTATTGCAAGAGACACCTTGGTAATCTTGATTACACCTAAGGCATACGCAGATAAGCGAATATTAAGGTATCTACAAGGGATTGTTAGTCATGAATTGTGATTGACCAAACGGATAGAGTTGATGAAAGCTTGTTGGGTATTGAACCTCTAATTTTGCAGGAGATTTATGCTTCATTTGGGAATGCTTTCTTAATGTTTCTTAAAGCAAGGTTTAAGAAGAAGTAAAAAAATCATCCCAAACGAAGCCTTAAATCATCAAAGATCGATCACTCGCTAGTTATGCATTTCACATTCAAGGATATACCACTTGGAAGGCAACTCTTCAACATATAGTAGCTTTATCTATATAATATATGTTGAGTATATTGTTTTGGTAGAAACAATAAAAGAGATTTTACGACAAAGGCATCGTTTGGGACAGCTTTTGATCGTTGTTTTTTCGTTGCATTCAAATAGAAGAAAGTTATAGATCTTTATGGTAGCTAAATTGCAACACACTTATTAAAGATACATTTGTTATGATTACTAAATCATGACCTGTTCCAAGTATATATGTCTGAGCATTGAAAAGTTAAACTTAAGAGAAAGAAGGATAATCAGATGATCAAGATGTAGATTTGTTGAGAGTCTGTCTTCCTGCGGATCCAAACATTTGATCGGATGTTTAAAAAACAATATTTGAATATCAACAGCTCTTTAACAATCTAAAA
>NW_021550171.1:0-213 GCF_001605985.2 Dendrobium catenatum
AAATAGGATATGAAATGAGCATATATGTGAAAATGTTAGAGTAACTCCAATGGAAGATAAGATTAGAGAGAATCGCCTTAGATGATTTGGTCACATAAAACAATAGCCTTCTGATGACCCGGTTAGGAAAATAGATGTATTAGATTTGGCTTATATTAAGAAATGTAGAGTAATACCTAAAAAGGCTTGGTTAGAAAACATTAGAAATGATCT
>NW_021550172.1:0-225 GCF_001605985.2 Dendrobium catenatum
ACAACAAGATCACCCACAGTAGTTCGTTGTTGCGCTCCAGAAAATATTTTAAGAAAAATATTTTCTAGATCGCTAAAAGTTTTAACTGAACTATTGGGTAGATCGGCGTACCATTCAAAAGCAATGCCAGATAGACTACTCACAAATTGGCAAAATAGTAGAGCATCTGACCCCCCTGAATGCAACAACTTGCTCGGAAGTGGGTCAGATGCTGTCTCGGATTTT
>NW_021550173.1:0-880 GCF_001605985.2 Dendrobium catenatum
AAATAAAATAATATTCCAAGAAAGGTTGTTCCAAAACAGTCATTATTTGGCATCATCAAAATCTCAAGCTCGGGGTCATGGGTTGCAACACGACGCTTACGTTGCTGCACAGGAGCAGCAACATTCTGAGGACATGACCCGCTACGAGTAGCACCGCACAGAGGACTTAGCCCATTTTGACAGCTATATTACTCACCAGCAGTAGCAGCACGACCAGGATATAGCCTTGTTCAATGCTCAGTTTACTACGCTAGCTAGCTACTTTCAGCAGGCTCCACCACCTCCATCTGATGATCAGGATCCCTCATTTCTGTAGTTTTAGTTTCTGTTTTCTATAGATTGCTTTCTTTTTCTGTATTATGCTTTAGTTTGTGTTTTTAGTTTTCTTCTCCTTTTTGAGATGTCAAAAGGGGTTGTAGTATGTTTGTTTGTACTTGTTCTTATAATATGTTTTGTACTTATTCTGTTCGAAAATTTGAAAGCTTGTTTAGTTTTGCATTATTGTTTTAAAATTGATTATCGATATATTTTCCATCATCAAAAAGGGGGAGATTGTTACAAACATATTTTTTGGATTATGATTTTGATGATAGCAAACAAATCTTGTTTCACTACGACTGTCTTTTTCTTACTGACTTTTCAGGACTCAAAGATTGGACGATAATAGGAACCAACTCAAGACTCGGTAGATTAGGGTTGAGTCAATCTGTAATTTCCTTTTTTCTTTCTTGAGTCAATTGTAATTGTTTAAAGTGACTGATGTTAAGTAACCCTACACACACACACTTGAGAGATTTAGAACTTGTGTTTTTATTCACATCGGCTCGGACGATATTTATTTTATCCTAGACGATCGAGTTCAAAATAGAAGATCTAATCA
>NW_021550174.1:0-314 GCF_001605985.2 Dendrobium catenatum
TAATTATCTTATTTAATTATTCTAATAATAATCGACTCCCATATTTTGGTTATTTAGCTTTTATTAAGCTTACAATCTTTAATAGTCCCTTCCAAAGTCGCTGAGATCTACTGAAATGGCTTATCAGCTAACTTTGTTCTTTACAAGGAATCCAAATAAATTTTTATTGCCGATCAATGGTTTATGATTTTGCTGATAGCAAACATTCCTTATTTTTCTACGATTGCCTTATGTGCTAACGTTTCAGGTCCACACGATCAGATTGCAATCTGGAACTAGCTCAAGATTGGGTAGACTAGATCTGTGTCAGTTTG
>NW_021550175.1:0-6594 GCF_001605985.2 Dendrobium catenatum
AGTTCAAAATGGGTCCAAATTGAAAACTCGAAGTGCATTTAAAATGTCCAAATCATAAATTGGGTGACCAAACGATTTCCAAATGTGACATGCTTAAAGTCGAATCAAGAGATTCGAAGAGATGAATCCAATGAGCCCAAGATCATTGAAATCTGGCATTATTAAGTCGTTTGAATACTCAATAAACAGACCATAATCAAGGGAATTGATATCAGTTGTCCATTCGAATCACTCAAAATGTGGCCTTGATCTTTCACCTTATTTAGTGTTCGTATTACTCCAAAAAAATTATAAATATACTCCTCATGCTTCATTGAGGAATGGGAGATTAAAGGGATGAGGACAAAGCAATGAAGGAGAAAGGGGATGAAGGGAAAGAAGAAAATAGAGGATGAGAATTTTGAGATATCTTTTGCCACCAATCTCATCCTCGACCGCTGCCTAGGCCACCAATTATCGATAGACTTTCGTCGGACTTCTATCCGACCACCAAGTGTCAGACTTAGGCTCGGTCACCGATTATTGCTAAATTTTCTCATGACCAAAGTCATCAACTAATGTCTTCTTGACCTCCATCACTCGCCAACTACGATTCTTCTGACATCCATTGCCCAATCACGATACTTGTGATCACTTTCACCCAACTAAGGTCTTTCCGACCTCAGTTGCTCGATTGCGGTCTTTCTAACAAACATTGTCCATTAATTACGGTCTTTCCAACCACCATCGTTTGACTATAGTCTTTCTAACCTCCGACGTACATTTAATACGGTACTTCCGACCTCCATCTCCAGACAATGACCTTTCTAACCACCGTCGCCCACCGACTATGATACTTCCAACCTCTACCTCTAGACAATGGTCTTTCTGAACATTATCGCATGCCGACTATGATCCTTTCGACCTCAGTCGCCAGACAACTATAATCCTTTTGATATATGCCGCCTGTTGACTTCGATCATTCTGACCTCCTTCGCCATATAACGGTCTATTTGACCACTATCGCGCCCCCGGACTATTATCATTCTAACCTACGTCGTCAAATAAAGGTCTTTCTAACCATGTTCTCCCATCAATTATGGTCCTTCTAGCCTCTATCACCCGCCGACTATGATTATTCTGACCTCTGTTGTCATACAACATTTTTTCTTACCATTGTCGTCCTCCCACTACGGTCTTTCTGACATTCATCTCCATACAATGGTCATTTTGACCACTATCGCCTGTCAACTACGATCCCTCTGACCTCTATCGCATGTCGACTATGGTCTTTCCAATCTCGATCGCCTGACTTCAGTCTTTCTGACCTTTATCGCCTACCGACTACAATCCTCTTGACCTCCACACCAGACTACGATTTTTTGACCTCCGTCACCCAGCGACTATGATCCTTCAAACCTCCGGCACCCAAAGATTACAATCCTTCCTACTACTGTCACTTCCGAGTACAGTCTTTCTGACCTTCGTCGCTCGCGACTATGATACAGGGCCTTCATTCCAAGAATGACCTCATTTGTAATTAGTTGTAAACACTATTGGATTTATTCAAACTTGGCACACCTTATGGTTTTTCCCACTTTTCAAGGCTTTCCATCTAAAAACTCTAGTGTCTCTTATGAACGGTACCCTCTTTTATTTGATTGTGTTCTAGATCTTTGTACAAAGCTAATATGTAAAACTTTATATTTCTCTAATGTCTCTTATAAACATTTTGACATATTCTCTATAACTAAGCTAAATTGGATGGATTATAAATGAGTTACTTTGCATGGCCACCTTTGTATGATCACATAATGCATCATTTATCGGGGGCAGATCCAACCTTAGTTATTAGGGGAGAAAAATTTATAAATAACATCTCAACACAATGTGTTTAAGTCTGCAAAGGGGAAATCACCTAAAAAGCATATTATTTAGTTTTTTGGGAGGGGGTGACAATTGTGATGCCGTAGAATCTAAATTTGAATAATTATTATTTTAATCTTTTAATAAACAACAACCACCATATCAACATAATATCATATATTAATAACAAACATTAGAAGCAAATTCTATAATTTAAAACATCAATATATACATCTATATTCAATCCCAAAAATTATATACACTACTCATGATCTATACAATCATATATTAACTACTTTGTTATGAGTACAAAAGAATAACTATAATAAAAATAATAAGAACCTAAAGAATTTTGACCAGCCACACACTACTGCTCTAACCTGAAATCATTTAACTGCATATAATAAATAGTAAACTCATATAGAAATGCACACATGCTATCAAGTTATTATAAATCAATATCAAATCAATATTTTGCATATTTAGTATATCACATGCTTATTATAAAGTGAATTAGTAGTATTAAATAGTATCAGTATCCATATCAATAACAGTAATAATCCAGTGATATGAGCAATAGAATAATGTGATAATAGTAAATCAGTACAATAATAATAAATATGTATAATAATAAAAATAATGCATAAAAATATGTATTTCAGTAGTCACACTCAACAAGTAAGAAGTAATGATTATTACAGTATTTTTAAGAATTATATCAGTATCAGTAAACAGTTGGCTCAATAAACATAGTCGTCACTCTTTACCCGTCAGCATAATAATCATCTGCTTAAAACTCATAATTATATCATGTGAATCAGTAGAGAATAACACTAAATAATGTTAGTTAAAGGAAAGCCCGTTGGCCCACCATCCTGTACAGGTCAATTAGTCTCCAACTAACGAGTCAACTAGTCTCTATTTTTTATTTCACATACACATATTATTATTACAATACTATAATAATAATAATGACCAACTTTTACTCAAGCACATATCCACATATATTTTCAATGCATTGAGACAAATAATACATAATTGAGCTTAATTAATAAGATGACAAAATGTCATAGCGGTAGACAATAAAAAATTATATTAGACAAAAATGTACATTTTCAAAAATTTATTAAAATAACATGAATTGTATAAAACGATGTTTTAAGACTTTTAATGTGCTACACAAATATTTTTAGACGTTAAAATACATTTTTAAATATATAAATTTTATTATATTTTCAAAATCATCAATTGAAAAATCTCAAATAAATACTCAAAATATTTATAATATCTATTTCTATAACATAAAAAGTTAAGTAATAAAAATTGTTAAAATACAAAATTATTTGTGTTTTTTAGTAACATAAATGTAAATTTGATCATAACAAAATAAAAAAAAAAATATAAAATCTTTAAAATTAGAAATAGGATAAATGTTCCTTACAGTGAGACAAATAAATCTCACAATTACGTTAATGGACGAAAATCACACCATGGCATCGAAATCTAAGTTTTTATTTTCTCTCTCCTCAAAATCTCTCTTATTTACCTCACAACCTTCTCTGTTTACTGAAATTGAAATGAGTAAATGGATTTTAAATAAAAAGTTTTAGGGGTTTTTACATATATAACACTTAAAACTATGTTATTTACTCATTTAACACCTAAAGTTTTCTATTTACACAAATACCACTAAAAAGCTTTTCTCATTTCTAAAAAACCACTATGTAGCCACTCTGTCTCTCTCTCCGTGAAATACCTTTGACTTCACTTTGCAAGGTCATTTGGGCGCGAAAATCGCCTTCATCTGGAATTTGATCATCTTCTCCATTTTATCCAAGAACAAAATAGATATTTGTTCTTGTCGAGACGCGTCGGAGCCCCGTCGTGTAGTCTCCCTGTGCGTTTCCGTTGGGGCCTCCCGTGTCCTCTTATTTCAGTAAAGAATCTCACACCGTCCAAAAAAACTTCTTAAGTTTGTGACTTTAACCCAAAGTGATGTTAGATTATATAGATATGTTTTGTATGAAGAAGTGCTATTAGAGAAATGAGTGATATTAGGAAAAAAAAGAGAAGCATGAATGAAATAGTTAAATTTTTCATATGAAATACATTTAATAAGTTTTATTTGGGGAAAAAATAGTGATTTTAACATATTTCTGCACTAATAGAACTTTAGTTTTTCCTTGTACTTTAGTTTTACTTCATTATATTTCATTATAAAAATTTTCTCATTAATAACTTATTTGGTAGATATGGATTCCAATAATTGGTGCTATGTTGTATTCAAATATGGAGGATATTGGAGTACAGTAAAGGAACAAGACAGGCTAAAATATGTTGGTGGTAATCAGAGAATTTTAAAGCTTGAGAAAAGTGATGTTAATTTGATTTTACTGAAAGAACGAACTGAAGCACTATGCCCGTGGCTAATGGGTTATGCCTACGACTTATACTATCACATTAACGGAACATCCCCTAAAAATTGCATGCCCATTATAAGTGAAACTGATGTAATGGACATGCTTACATATTTTTCTGATTCCAACTGAATGGAGGTTGTTGTTGTTGTGAAAGAGCTTGAAGAAAATATGGGTATTACTTGTGATAGCCATCATGTTGAGACGCATGATTTAAGTGGGAACAAAATGGCAAACAATGATGTAATAGTTGGTGGAATGTCTGATGGTTTTATTGAGACTCCCGATTTAGAGGATAATTTGCTAGTTCTGGGATTGTGTTTTGAGGATTCATTCAGTTTCAAACAAAGCATTCGTTCCAACGCAATAATACATAACTATGATATTAATATAACGTCTAGTGACAAATCACGAGTTATTGCTACATGCTCATATCGTGGTTGTCCTTGGAGGATAAGAGCTTTGTTATGTTATGATGTTTACTCCTTTGAAGTGAAAAAATTACATCCTACACATTTATGCCCATGGGTCAACAGAGATGGGAATAAGCAAGCAACTATAAGCTGGTTTGCGCAAGAAATCCAGGATATTGTTAAAAAAATCTAGATATTACACCAAATGACATTAGTAATAACTTGGATAGTACTTACGATTTAAGTTAGCCCTACATGAAAATATAGCGATCAAGGACACTAACAAGAGATCAAATGTTTGGATCAATAGATGAGAACTACAAGTGGGTTCCAACGTTAAGACCCGAATTACTCAAAAGAAATCCATGCTCTCATATTACATATCAATGTGACAACAACAACAAATCATTCAAAAGATTCTTTGTTAGTTTTAAAGTTTGCATTTGCTGTTGCTGAATCATAATAAAGGAAGAGTTGGGAATGATTTCTAAGGAATTTGTCTAAAGCTTTTTGTTGTGAAATAGAACACTTGGCCTTTATATCTGATATGAAAAAAGTACTCGGTGAAGCTATAAAGGTTATTTTTCTAAAAGCTGAGCATAGTGTGTGTATGAGAAACCTTTGGAAGAACATTAAGAAATTTTTCTACTGTAAAGATGTGCAAAAATTACATAAATTGGTTTGGACTGCCGTAAATTATTTTAGTCAACACAATTTCAATGCCAATTTTGAAGAAGTTCATAAGCTTAGTCTTGGAGTACATTCATATCTAAGTGCATTGACATGTAAATGGTCTAAATCCACTTTTTTCTCAACACATTAAATTCAATACATCACAAATAATATGTTAGAATCTTTCAATTCATGGGTGGAAGAGGCTAGGAGTAAACCAGTCGTTGATCTAATCGACATGGTTAGAGGGATGATAATGGAACAACGTTATCAAAGGAAGTTAAATTGTAGTTCTTGGAAGGGGCCACTTGTTTCTTGCATGGAGGAATATCTTAGAGATGTTACAACAACGAAATATCACTTTCTTGTTAAGAGAGTTGCTATTTGCATGATTTACATTCTTGCAACTTGTATAGTTTTGATGATTTCAAATATTATTATTTTATGTGTAGTTATCTCCTAACACTTTTTTTAAGACTTATTTTTGCTCTTGTGTGTACTAATATTTCAGGAAAATCGAACTCCAAACTGCTGAAGACTTCAAATCAAATTCAATATGAAATATCTTGTATTTTGTAGCTTGTAATTTTTGTATGAATTAAGTTTGAGAAGGAGTGATTGTAATTGAGTGAATAAACACACACACACTTGAGGAGATCTTAAAAATTTTGTACTGGTCGTACGGGATGAATACAATTCATACGGGACGATCATGTTAGTTATCTCCTTGTAAGAGCAATAGAACGATCAGTTTTTAGAGAAATTTTTTTCTAAGTCTTGATCGTCCATGATTAAATTATTTTCGTCCTAGGACGAGCTAAGCTCTGTAAAATTTTCGTTCAGACGAAATTATAATCTTGCCAGGACGAGCTAGGCTATGTAAAATTTTCGTCCACACGAAATTATTTTCGTCCTAGGACGAGCTAGGCTCTGTAAAATTTTTGTCCAGACGACATTTATAATCGTGCTTGGACGAGTTACTCTTTATAAAAATTTCGTCCAGACGAAATCCTATTCGTCCCAGGACGATGTAAACCGACTTAAGTAAGTTGGTTACATCCTGTAGTTATTTGGGAATCGACCTATGAAATAACTAATCGTTCGAACGAACCTAGTTCGTACGAGATGATGATCGTGTGCGAACATAGTTCGTACCAATATTCATTAGGATCGTTTATGACACTTTAAGTAAAATAGTCCTGAACGATCCACGATCATACGGGGCGATCCATTTCGTGTTGATTTAA
>NW_021550176.1:0-202 GCF_001605985.2 Dendrobium catenatum
TTAATTTCGTCTGGACGAAAATTTTACAGAGAGCTAACCGTACTGTACGAAAATTAATTTCGTCTGGATGAAAAGGACTTAGAAAATTTTTCGAGCAAATTTCTATTCGTTCCATATTCTCTATAGGAGATAACTGTCTGATCGTCCAGTACGATATAAAAATCGTCCTGTACAATCAACACAAATTAAACATGATCTCCTT
>NW_021550177.1:0-223 GCF_001605985.2 Dendrobium catenatum
GGACCTGAGGAAGCCCAGTCTTCTAAAAAATTATTTTTTAAGCCTGTTTTTAAAATTTCATGCATACTCGATTTGAAGTTGTCAACTAGCATGCATTGCATTAGAAACAAATTAAAAGAGTCAAAGTTTTAATTGCATTAGTCCTTAGCATTTTGCACACAACATAAGTAAAAGGGGCCAATTAGAAAAATCTCTAGATGTTGGCCCCAACTCTCAAAACCTT
>NW_021550178.1:0-301 GCF_001605985.2 Dendrobium catenatum
TATGCATGTCAATCTATCAATCTGAATCAGTCAATGCAGCGGCAGACAAATCAATCATCAACTCAATAAATCCACGTCAATCTCGAAGAAATCCGTACACAGTAGAAAATCAATCGATCCATCATATCAGTCAATCCGTCCGTCAAATCAATCCGTCAAATCAAATCAGTTATAATCTATACTATCAAGTCGATAAAATCAATCGGAAAGCAATACGATATCCTATCAATAATTCAAATGTAGCAATCAATACAATGCAGAATCGATAGTATCAATGAGTCTATAAGCAGTATCAATAAAT
>NW_021550179.1:0-336 GCF_001605985.2 Dendrobium catenatum
GCATGAAACACTGGGTTCTTTGCAAGTGCCAAGGCTGAAGTGATGTCACAATAGAGGGGAGTGGTTGAGTGTTTAGGTGCCTGAAAATTAGCTAAAAGACATTAGAGCCAAAGTGTATCTGATGTTGCTGAAGCCAAATACCAATATCTTGCTTCTGTGGAAGATTTAGTTACAATATATTGCTTTTTAACGCTCTATGAGATTATATTATCTCCCAAAAATGTACATAAACCAGTAATTAATTTGCGGTGTTTGGATCAGCCACCCAGTCGAAATCAACAAATGTTCATAGTTGAAAGGAGCATGGGAAGAATCTCAAGCTAGTTAGTTTCTATG
>NW_021550180.1:0-341 GCF_001605985.2 Dendrobium catenatum
TGCCAAGCCTACCCCTGCCAAACAAAACAAAGGACTATATCTCCTGACTGCAAAGGAGATGGAAGATGAGATTAACCAAGGAACCACCATGTATGCTCGAGTGGCTAGGGAAACCCACGAGAAAATAGGTGAACCCATTCCTGAAGAGGTCCGGCCACTCCTCAGAACCTTTTCTTTTGTTTTCCCTGATGATTTACCTAACCAGCTGCCACCACTTTGGGACATACAACACGCGATAGACTTGGTACCGGGAGCATCACTACCCAATCTCCCCCCACTACCGTATGAACCCAACTGAACATTTTGAACTGAAGAAACAAGTTGATGAACTCCTACAACGA
>NW_021550181.1:0-347 GCF_001605985.2 Dendrobium catenatum
TAATATAGGATAAGCTGTGTTTACTTTACTTTTGTGTGCTGGATTTTTTGAGTTTTTATTGTATGTTGTGATTGAAGTTAATTGGTGTATTTGTTTACTTTTTCTGCAGTCTATGAATTTATGTGATGGGCGATTAGATTGTCCTTAGGTTAAAAATGATTTGGATGCTCAATGAGTTTTCTGCAGATGGTCGTGCTCTTGAAGGGCAGTAAAAAGGGGGCTAAAAATGATGATAATTATTATAAATGTTACATGTGCTCCAGCTTGCTTAGCCCCCAAATAAATAAGAGCACGGTCAAGTGTGGCTGGATTGAGTACTTTAATTTCATTATATATATAACGGATTG
>NW_021550182.1:0-230 GCF_001605985.2 Dendrobium catenatum
ACAATTTTAGAGTCGAGTCATATGTATAGTGTATGTGTGAGTAGGGGTGTCAAAATCAGGTTTCGGGTAACTCGAAATTGACCCGGGTTCAAATGGGTTGACCCTAAGCTGACCCGGGTATGTAAATATGTCAGAAATTCGAACCTGGACCCGGCCCAGAGGGTTGCCGGTTTGACCCAACCTAACACGGGAAGGAGGAACGACGGGCTGCAGGCTGCAGTGGCGGGCAG
>NW_021550183.1:0-209 GCF_001605985.2 Dendrobium catenatum
CATCGGCCGGGACGATCGCCTGATCGGCCGGGACGATCGCCTGATCGGCCGGGACGATCGCCTGATCGGCCGGGACGATGTCGTGGATGATCTACATCGGACAGCTCGAAGTCAGGGCGATGATCAGGATGATTGAAATTGGTTTTAAAATAATCGGCCTGGACGATCTTGATATCGGCCAGGACGATGTAACCAATTTTCTTCTGATT
>NW_021550184.1:0-530 GCF_001605985.2 Dendrobium catenatum
AAATCAAGGTACCATTAGATTCCCATTAACTCAATACACCATCCTTGACCAGCCCATGTCTTGGGCTAGCTTGGGTCAAGAGTTAGTTAACCCAAAGTGCCCAAAATCACTTGGGATTGAGACAACTCTCAACCTAAGCCCAATTGATCTTGACCAACACCTCTCATAGGTGGCCCTAGGTCCAACACACCTCCTCCAGCCAGCCCATGCCTTGGGATAGCTTGGGTCAAGAGTTAGGCTAACCCAAAGTAGCCAAAAACACTTAAACCCGAGCCATTTTCCAACTCAGATCATATTGGACCCAATTGCCACTTGCATTGGGTGCACCAGACCCAGACCCACTTCCCACCTCAAGCCCAGGGTCTGGCCTGACCTGGGTTGAGCCCAAATCGACCCGAACCGAGCAGGTTTGGATTAACCTGAGCCATCTTTTAATCCAGATCAAATTGGACCCAATTGCCACCTGCATTGGGTGCACCAGACCAAGACCTACCTCCCATACCAAACCCAGGGTCTGACCTGACCTGGAT
>NW_021550185.1:0-321 GCF_001605985.2 Dendrobium catenatum
ATTAAATATTTGGGGAAGAAGAAATATTTCCTTGGGTAGAAGAATTATGCTATTAAAATATTCGTTATTAACATTGCCAAATTTTATCATCACGCATTCGATGGTTCCTAAAAAAGTTCTGCAGGAGATTGAAAAGTTGTGTAGGAATTTTGTTTGGCACAAATCTAATAGGGAAAGATGATTACATTATGTTGCTTGGGATGAATTGTGTAAGCCTAGATGTACTGGTGGTCTTGGTTTACAATCTTGTATCATTAAGAGTGGTACATTGAAAGCTAGACTTTCTTTGAACTACATTCAAAATCCTGATTCCCTGTTACA
>NW_021550186.1:0-287 GCF_001605985.2 Dendrobium catenatum
TGAAAAGATTCACCATATGAGACACCAAACAAAAAAGAACAAAACAAAAAAAAAAAGAAAACAAAGCAACCTAGAACAACACAAAGCAAGCACAAAACTAGCACAAATAAAATAAAAAAAATAACACAAAAACTAAAAATTTCAAGCAAGTGATAAGGCAGCGAGTTTAAGCAATTTTGAGCTGCCAGCCTCCTTATGTCAAGTTATTCTATGTTCCCACGAGGTCTTTGGTGAGAGCACTCCTACAAAGCTCAACAACAGTTAGATTTAGGAACCCAAACAGGTTT
>NW_021550187.1:0-281 GCF_001605985.2 Dendrobium catenatum
TTATGTTTAAGTTGACATTTTATTAGAAATTTGGGATATATATTTCCGGAGGAAGAGGACTTAAGATCTAAAAAGAATCTGCCTCAGAACCTAAGTCTAATTTGGGTATTACAAAAGTAGTGAACCAAACCTAACTAATGAAGTGCAAATTTGGACTTACCCCGGCCTGGATTGGGGAGCGAGCTAACCACCTAATCGCTTTAAAATTATGTATCTAGTCTCTTATGAAAGATAGGTAGGGATATTGTTTAAGTTTTAAGGAATTAAGGGCCGACATCTAA
>NW_021550188.1:0-363 GCF_001605985.2 Dendrobium catenatum
CACTTATTGCATAACACTCATGAGACACTTTTTTTGGTTTAAACGACGCAACCTAACTCTGAAAATTATATCATAATGCATATCCAATTCTTCTGTATAATAACGGAGACAAAACCCACACAATGGAATAAATACCATACGGAACAATCCAATAAAGCACATTTATCAGCAATCAAGTGAGCTTCCCAATAAAATATGGGCAAGGCCGCCAACGAGATAATACCAGTAAGATTATCCAACTCAAATCACCTGGACAGAGGCGCTCCCTTCATCAGATACCTCAATAGGGACAAAAATCCAAGTACTGTATGAGTAGCTCCATTCCAGGCTCAAGCTAGCACTGGCGCCCGAAGCAACGATCAC
>NW_021550189.1:0-331 GCF_001605985.2 Dendrobium catenatum
TGTTAACTTTTAATATTTTATGTTTGGCATTATACAAATTTGATTTTTGGAACACTTTTCTTTGAATAAACCATCCGATCCAGAACTAAGACCGCGTTTTTTGAGATGGGAGGGGTATACTGAATTATACTTTACACAAGAGAATGCTGCAAAATTATTTAAATTTTTAAAGAAAAATGAGGTAATTTTTACTTGTAAATTATGCAAATTATTTACGGTTGCGCTATGGTTGCGCTATGGTTACAATGCAAATTCATTAAATTCCAACTCCGAAAAAATGAAATCCATCATCAATTTGGTGTATTCAGCTCCAGGTTGGCATGATGGTATG
>NW_021550190.1:0-300 GCF_001605985.2 Dendrobium catenatum
CGATGCTAAAATGAGTACTTGAATGATTCAAATCGAAAGAATGCATCGAATCAATTAAATTCGAATTAATTAAATTTTTGTGAGAAAAAACCAAGAACTATCATTTGCTTATGGATTGTGTGTGAGATGCGTCTACAACACGTATTACTTGCGTAAATAATGCGTATTTTATATACCCACATGGAAACCTTCTTAATTGAATGGAATGAGCTTTCAGTGGTGAGAAACCCTATATCCAATGCTCCCTGATTGTTTATTAACGATGCGAAGCATTCAAAAAAACTTTGATTCTCCATATGG
>NW_021550191.1:0-287 GCF_001605985.2 Dendrobium catenatum
ATATTCCTCTAGTATATACATGAATTATGCATTTAACATAAGATACTGTTATCATATTTTGGATCTTTTAGGTAGCTGCGCAAAAAGCATTTTAAATTTTTTTTTAATATTTTTATCCTATTAATTTATATACTTATTTGCTAAGATTAGACTATGGTATTATAATTATGTGAATTCCTAAGAATATTCATTTTAATCATTAAATAAATTCTTATTAATGCCATTATATTTTCATCAAGCTATAGCTCTAGTAATCCTTTAAGCTTATTAGTTTTAATATAATTTGG
>NW_021550192.1:0-1498 GCF_001605985.2 Dendrobium catenatum
TTTGAATAAATATTTGCATGCATAAATCTTATTTTGACCGAATCAATATATGAAATTTCTGCACAAATTAACTATAATCATTATGTCAAAAATCAAGTTAATTTTTTTTTACTATTTCTTTTTTTACCGAAAATATATTTATAATAATTTCATTTAGATAAGATAATAAAATTAACAGTACATTTGCATTGTAGTGCCTTGACAGACAAATGGAAATTGACTCATGAGATGTATACGCCAATATCACTTTTTTTAACTAAGAAACAATACTAAGTATATCGTTATGCACAAATTTCCTCAATCGATCATGAATGATATACATAAGATGCTATATAAATGATACTAAACATGCTTCCTAAACATCTTTCTTGAAGTTATAATACATGCGAACGTCACTTAGGCACCATGAAAGAATTATGCATTTGATCACATGATTTGATTGTGGCTCATAGTAGTGGTGCAACATATAGGCAAGATTCTTATGGAAATAGATCACCAACCATGACAAGAATCTCAATCCTTTCCCAATAACAATATTAAAGAATAAGCTTAACATGATTTTTCTTAGCTCTCCCAAACTATACTCACGTTTATACATGTACACAAAAACTAGCATTTGGAGAAAAATCATTCGATAGATCCAAGAAAGAAAAATAAATTTATTTCTCCCTTAAGTATTTTTTATTCTCCACAAACCAAATACCTTTATTTTGAACTTATAAATCTACTCATTTAAATTTAGAATATATGAAGCTACTTAATCTCATCACCAAGCTTCGTATCTATGATCGTATACAAATATATCATCGAAAACATAAATTATTCTTCACCAAGTGGACCTCCAATTAACATTAATAAAGTCATTGTATGATCTTTTTGAAGTATATATATATTTTAAATCAAATCGTCATCATGCATTTTTTTCTTCAAGGCTTCTTTGAAATAATTCAACACTAACTTGGAACAATAAGATGTATGCGAACATCACCTTTCAGATTTTTTTTTATTGACAATCTTGTAGATGATGCACTAAAGGAAAGCTTTCATATCAACAAACCACTAAATAAGATTTCAATGTGAGCAAAACCATCATGAATCCCTTTTTTTTTGTTTGAGACATTTCATCAAATATTTTGTATGCGATATGTAAACTAAGAGGAATATAAGGCTAAGGCTTTGAAAATTTGCCACATATCTCATATTCTTGCAATGAAATTCAACTTATGGATAGCAAAGGCATAAACTGCAACAATAAATAGCATTCAACGTTAAAGCAAATACTCATCCTCTTTCATCATATTCTCAAAGGTATTATCCTAACTTACTATCAAGAGGCATTACCAACGCTTATGAGAGGGATAACAGAAATAATTCATTCACACATGAACATTGAAAAAGTAATTAAGAGAATAAGCTACAAGAGTAACGAAATGATTCATACATAAATAAAAGAAATAGAAAAGAGAACAAAAAGAAAGAATGAAGAGGAAGAAGGAAA
>NW_021550193.1:0-4088 GCF_001605985.2 Dendrobium catenatum
ACGTGACGTTTTCAATCGGTAAAAATTATTTGTGCCAGGTTACGTGCGACGTCATAGACATGGACGTTTGCCATCTTATTTTGGGACGTCCGTGGCAATTCGATTGCGGGGCAATACATGACGGTCGAGCCAACACGTACACTATTGAATGGAAAGGTAAACGGTTGAAATTATTGCCGTCTGGTACCGCCCCTTCTTCTATGTCTCCTCACAACCTATTGTCGGCTAGGGTGGTGTCGGGACCCACTCTTTTGAAGAGCCAGGAAGAGACCCAAGCATTGCTAGCACTTGTAGTAGAAGATTCTGTTATACAGAAAGGTCCCACGGTTCATCATGCTATTCAGTACTTACTACAGGAATTTAAAGAAGTAACTGCTCTGGAATTACAACCGCCCTTACCGCCTCTCCGATCACTGCAGCACCAGATTGAATTTGTCCCTGGAGCGGTGTTGCCGAATTTGCCACATTACAGGTTGAGTCCTAAGGAGCATACTATCTTAAGTCAGATTGTTCAAGAATTATTGCAGAAGCAGTTCATCCAACCCAGTCTCAGTCCTTGTGCCGTGCCTGCGCTTATAGTGCCGAAGAAGGATGGGCAATGGCGTTTATGTATTGACAGCCGCGCCATCAATCGCATCACTGTAAAATACAGATTCCCCATTCCCAGGATTAACGACCTCCTAGACAAGCTTGCGGGAGCCACCGTCTTTTCGAAGTTAGACCTCCGGAGCGGCTACCGTCAGATCCGCATTCGGCCAGGAGACGAATGGAAGACTGCTTTCAAGACAGTCGAAGGTTTATTCGAATGGCGTGTGATGCCGTTCGGACTCTGCAACGCCCCCTCCACTTTCATGCGGCTAATGCACGACGTTCTCAAGCCCTACTTAGATAAGTGCTGTGTTGTATATTTCGATGATATACTTGTTTTCAGCTCCTCTTTTGATGACCATCTTATGCAGCTGAAATCTATCTTTGAGACCCTCCGAAATCACCAATTGCTTATCAATTTAGATAAGTGTGTTTTTGCTACAGCTGAGATTCAATTTCTGGGTTTTGTTCTGTCCTCCGAAGGTGTTAAAACCGCACCTCAGAAGATCGCTGCTATACAGGACTGGCCAGTGCCCAAGTCCATAATTGAAGTGAGAAGTTTTCATGGCTTGGCCAATTATTATCGGCGTTTCATCAAAGGATTTGGGGAGATCACGACGCCACTCACCGATTGCCTCAAATCAACTAAATTCACATGGGGGCGGGAGCAACAACGAAGTTTTGAGCTGATCAAAGGTGCTCTCAGTTCGGCACCGATTTTGGCTTTTCCCGATTTTGACAAACCGTTCCAAGTTGATACCGACGCCTCAGCTATAAGAGTGGGAGCGGTTCTGTCCCAGGAAGGAAGACCGGTGGAATATTACAGCGAGAAATTGAGTGCATCTCGCAGAAATTGGTCTGCTTACGAGCAAGAGTTGTATGCCGTTGTCTGCGCCTTGAAACAGTGGGAACACTATTTGCTGCACCGCGACTTCATCCTGTGTAGTGACAATCAAGCCCTGCAATATATTAACAGTCAAAAAAATGTTAATAGAATGCATGCCCGTTGGATAGTCTTCTTCCAAAGGTTCACATTTGTGATCAAACATAAGGCGGGGCGAAGTAACCGAGTCGCTGATGCACTGAGTAGGCGATCTGCCTTGCTCGTTCGGTTACAAACTGAGATTACGGGGCTACAAATACTGCAAGAACTTTATGCCGCGGACAAAGATTTTGCAGACATTTGGAAAGCTTGCAATGCCAGCCAGCCCAAACTCGATTACTCCCTGCAGCAGGGGTTTTTATTCAAGGGCAACAGTCTCTGTATCCCAGATTCCTCTTGGCATCAACAGTTGATCCGTGAACTGCATTGTGGCGGGCTGGCCGCACACATGGGAAGGGATAAAACTATAGAAGTGTTACAATCTCGTTTCTTTTGGCCACACCTAAGGTGCGACATCACGAGATTTGTTGAAAAATGCTTTGTTTGTCAACGATTTAAGGGGACGGCTCAAAACATCGGACTTTATCTTCCCCTTCCTATTCCCGACTCTATATGTGAAGATTTATCATTAGATTTCGTGCTGGGCTTACCGCGGACTAAGAAGGGATCCGACTCTATCATGGTGGTGGTCGACCGCTTCTCAAAGATGGCGCACTTCGTCCCTTGTAAGAGAACCTTTGACGCCGTCCACATTGCACAACTCTTCTTTAAGGAAATTGTCCGCCTACATGGAGTACCCCGTAGTCTTACGTCCGACCGCGATGTGAAATTCGTGAGCCACTTCTGGCGTGAGTTGTGGAAAAGACTTAATACCGATATAAAACTTAGCTCCGCCTATCATCCTCAAACCGATGGCCAAACGGAGGTGGTCAATCGCACGCTGGGTAATATGTTGAGGTGCTTAGTGCAGGATAATCAAAGGAAATGGGAAGAAATGTTATGTCATGCGGAGTTTGCTTACAACGCCTCCGTCAATCGATCAACGGGAATCTGTCCCTTTCAGATAGTATACACAAAAGTCCCAAATCAAACAGTTGATCTCGCCGTGCTGCCCAAAGGTACTAAAACATTAGCAGGCAAAACACTTGGGGAGGTTCAAGATACACTCAGGCGGGTCAAGGAAAATCTACAGAATGCAAATGCCAAATATAAGCAAGCTGCTGACAGTCACCGCCGGTTCAAGTCCTTCAATGTGGGCGACCTTGTAATGCTTCGGATGCGGTGAGATCGATATCCATAAGGCACCTATTCCAAGCTGTGTCCACGTAAAATAGGACCCTTTCCTATCCTTAGTAAGATCAATGACAATGCATATATTATTGATCTACCCGATAATGTTCGCACTGCGTCCACCTTTGTGTTTGAATTAATGCAAAACAGTTTCTTATTAGTTAAGTATTATTAAATTTAAATCAGTTTGTAGTGAAATGATGTAGCGAAAGGGTGCAAGTTGTGTCGGTTTGCTGATGCGGTCATCAGTTAGGCTGCACTATGCTGGCGGAACATTGAACGGATGGGAGGACGTCCACTACTCTTTCTGCTCTGATTAAAACCTTTTTCGGTTATGCTTTATAGTTTTTACTTTTCAGTGGTTTTTCTATTTTTATTTGCTGTTAGCTTATATGCCTGTAGGAGGTAGGGAGAAGACGAACTCTTTTTTTTTTAAAAACTGAAATATTAGCATCGCAAGGAACGCTACTGTTCCATTGCTTCCCTTACGGTTTTCTTCTCGACTGTTTGCCGCTGCATTTTCGTTTAAACTGCTTTAGGCGTGTGTGATAAATTGGTTGTAAGAAGAAAAACTGTTGTGGCTTCTTTTCTATTACGTTAAGCAACTTTCTCTGTTTTCCTCTGTGAAGCAAAGTTTTTTTTCTTTGGTTTTACTTGTCCGATTCTCCATTTTCTCCAACAGAAAGCAGCAGTCTAACCTTTCCAAATATTCTCCCATCTTCTGACCTCCTAGTGCCGGCGTCAATGGCGGAGAGTAGCCGACCCAGGACCGACGGCGATCGGAGCTTGGAGGCGTTGTGGGAAACGCAAAGGCAAACTTCCAAGCAATTGGAAGAGCTCATCAATAACTTTGCACGATTCGCGGACGAGATGCGCGATGAAATGCAGCAAATCAGGGTGGCTACCAACCCAGCAGCTCACCCGGCGGTTCCGGCAACCATACCGGTACCTAGAAGACCATTGCGGAGGGATGAAGTTCCTACTAGACGGCGTCAAATGGTTTGTCCCGAAGTCACTGATTCAGAGTTTGAAGCCTTTTCTGAAGGCGAACCATCGGATGTAGATGAAGAAAATCCGTTACCGAGGGCTGATAGAATGAGAAGACAACGTCCGATGAGAGGCGAACCTGAAGGTATGCGCATCAAACTTGATATTCCTTTTTTTGAAGGAAGACTACATATCGAAGACTATTTGGATTGGGAAGCGGCGGTTGAAAACTTCTTCGAATACATGGAAATTCCCCCGGCCAAACAAGTAAAGTATGTAGCATATCGTCTAAAGGGAGGTGCAAGCGCTTGGTGGATGCAAGTGCTCCAAAGTCGCCGAC
>NW_021550194.1:0-211 GCF_001605985.2 Dendrobium catenatum
ACTGTGCAGTGAAGAGATTAATCTACAATACCAACAGACTCAAGAAACTGCATCTCAATCGGACTCTATAGCCCTTCTTTCAAACAGGAACTACAACTCGCGAGGCAGACCTAACCGGTCAAGAGGACGATCGTATAATGCAAGATCCACATCCAACGCAGATAACTCGAACTCGGCAAGATCCTCTACAACCAAAATAAGCTGCCAAATC
>NW_021550195.1:0-355 GCF_001605985.2 Dendrobium catenatum
AAAGAGCTAGTGGCCGGCCCCACACATGGGCGACTGGATCAAGTCGCCATTGCTGGGCGACTGGATCAAGTCGCCCTACCTTGGGTCGACTTGCGGCAATTTGAATACAAACATTTCTTATTACTTCTTAAACTAATTTTCTGATTATTTTTTAAAGCAGCTTTTTAGTATAACAATTTCTAATTTAATTTTTTTTACTAAAAAAGCTTCTTTAGAAAATAGAAAAAAATTGCCCCAAATGAAACCTTAATCTTTTTGGGATGCAAAAAATCCATATTTTGTGAAAATTTTGTGCTTGGTAGATAAATTGTTTATAATGTAAAATAAGAGTAATAAATTTAGGATATATTTATTT
>NW_021550196.1:0-805 GCF_001605985.2 Dendrobium catenatum
TACTATTTCAACTGCATTATCACTATTAAAATTTGCTTTGTAGTCTATCTATCAAAATAAATCATTGCATATAGTTGAAGTACTCAGAAAGGAGTGAAAAAATCTACTTAAGTGATTAAAATAAGCTTATAACCCATAATTTTCTTTATTAAATCTAGAAACAAGACATATGGAAGTACCGAGTACCAATGCATGCACACAGAATTATGTCTCAGGGTTTAGGGTACATTACATAAGTTCCTAATTTTGCTTAAAAAAGGTACTTCAACGCCAAATGTTATTTAGCCTATGAAAACATAGTTGCCCTAAGATCCAAACACTTCGTCGTTGCATATGGGACATGCCTGAAATTAGAAAAAAAAAAACCAAACTAAAGCTTAATATGGAACATAATAGATGCTTATTATGCTACATAAAATAAGGAAAATAACTGGAAACTGGGAATACAACTGATATGGATGACAGATTTGATGCAATTACAAATAATTGCATAATAGGTATATTAGTACTAAATAAACATAATCACTTTGATCCTTTCTGCTATACTTGCAGCCTAAAACTCTAAGCCACTATCACATTCCTTTCAATATTAGCAGGTATAGTAGTACTATATATGCATTGAATTCCAAGTGGAACAATAAAAAAGAATAAGAGGTTGAATAGCCAGTTGTTAGTTTGGAGAGCAAACATTGTAACAAGAATACAAAAACAACAATATTGAGCCTTTGTCCCACTACGTGGAGTCGACTATATCAATTTTTTTTCATTGTTGTGTCATGTTAAAAGTCAAATTCTTATTTAAATC
>NW_021550197.1:0-517 GCF_001605985.2 Dendrobium catenatum
TAAGGTCCTTCCTAGTTGTTCCGGGTCCATTCCTAAACACAAAGGGATACTTAGAGGGTTTTCTAGAAAGTGGACAGCAAGCTAGGGAGTGAAAAGACACTCTAAAATGACCCTATATGGTGCAGGAATTTCAGGGACAGCCAACTACACTCAAGTACTAAGTCACCCTAACAAATAATAATGAGTGCGAAGTTTAAGGACAGCAAAAACACACTTAAGTAGTGAACCTAAAGTTTGTAAAACTGCAGGAATTTTCTGGACAGCACTCTAAACAAGGGAGTATGATGAATTTAAGATGTTATATGCTCACAAAAATGACATGTAATGCTATAGTAGCACCCTAGGGATGATATGGAAAACTTTTTAAAAGAAATAAATGCAAAATGAAAGCACAAAAGGAAAACTAACAGGAATCCTAAAACATACAAGAGCATACCATGCTCTGATATGCTCTGATACCAGATGATGCAGGACTAATTAGTTGACATGCTTATGGATTCATGTGGGCATCGCACAA
>NW_021550198.1:0-305 GCF_001605985.2 Dendrobium catenatum
TGATCCTCTAATTGCATAGGTAATTCATTTCTAAATTATATATTTTCTCCTATTTTGCTCAACTTCTTAGAAATTGCTGCAAGTTGAGCAATCAAATCTGCAAAGCATCAGATTCATATACTCTTACTACTCTCATAGGATTATCCTTTTAGTAGGCCACTGAAAATTATTAGTAGCCATTTCCTCTATTAATTCAAACACTTTTTCAAATGGCTTAGACAATAATGATCCTTCGGCTACAGTATTTATGATTGCTCTAAGAGATCTGACTAATCCAATAACAAGAACATCAAGCCTTTGTCCCA
>NW_021550199.1:0-224 GCF_001605985.2 Dendrobium catenatum
CTACTTCTGAGGATGAGCATGCCAGACACTTGAGCATAGTGTTGGAGACTTTGAGGCGGCATCAGTTGTATGCCAAGTTCTCCAAGTGTGAGTTCTGGCTAAAGAGTATTTCTTTTCTGGGGCATATGATTAGCGGAGAAGGCATTTCTGTTGATCCCCAGAAGATTCAGGCAGTTGCTGATTGGCCGAGGCCGACTACGGTATTTGAGGTACGTAGTTTCTTG
>NW_021550200.1:0-248 GCF_001605985.2 Dendrobium catenatum
ATCTTAAATCTGTCTTTAGGTCTAAGTCCGCTTTTACTGCATCCTATTGACATCTTTGGAGTTAGGAGTAAGCAACCCTAGTGGCATCCTAATCTTCGTCCCGAGGAGAAGTATAAGCATCCCAGTGGCATCTTCTCTTTATTAAATTCAAAATCTTAAATCTGTCTTTAGGTCTAAGTCCGCTTTTACGGCATCCTATTGACATCTTTGGAGTTAGGAGTAAGCATCCCTAGTTGCATCCTAATCTT
>NW_021550201.1:0-303 GCF_001605985.2 Dendrobium catenatum
TAACTGTAGCAGGTCTTGGCCAGTCTGCTATTGCTTGTACCTTATGCTGATCCACATATATCTTCTCATCAGTAATCACATGCCCCAAGAAGTTCACACTCTTTAGCCAAAATTCACACTTGGAGAATTTAGCATACAAGTCATTATCTTTTAAGGTATACAATACTGACCTTAAATGATTTGCATGCATCCTTTCATCTGGGAGTATACAAGTATGTCATCTATGAATACAATCACAAATAAATTTAAAGAAGGCTTAAAGATTTTATTCATGAGATCCATAAACACTGCAGGGGCATTTGT
>NW_021550202.1:0-269 GCF_001605985.2 Dendrobium catenatum
TCCATCACCCGTCCCTCTCCTTAGCTCACGGCAAGCTCCTCCACCTCTATATTTCTTCTTCCCATTCAATCCTACTATGAATGGCGGATCCCGAAATTGAAGGCGGATTGGTATTCGATATCTACGACAACATCCACATCACCCGTTCACCGTTCTTCCACGTCAGATTTGGCTCCGACGACACGGTTGAGGACTATTTGAACCGTATCCTTCTCACTCTCATGGACGTCGTCGACGACCAATTCCATGACTACGTTTGGACAATCACC
>NW_021550203.1:0-930 GCF_001605985.2 Dendrobium catenatum
TATTATTAATAAAGTAGTTTTACTGTTTTTAAAATAATTAAATAAATAAATATTACTTTTAAATGAAATTAATTTTAAATTGAAGGAAATTAAATTACGAACAAAACAATATATTATACGTAATTTTAGGATAAAAAATAAATTTATTATGATTATTTGAAGAAATCTGGTTTAAAAAGAGATTTAAAATTAATTTTTAAACAAAAATTGGCGGCTGCAGGGGTCAGCCCGCCACGTGGCAGCGTTCGACTCGCTCTTCAAACCGCGGACGCGGTTTGCAATCATTTCCAATGATTGCGCCACGACGCAATCATGGTATGTGATTACACGCAAAACCATGCAATCACTTGTCCGCGTCAGCACTTGATTGTGGCTGTTGATTCTGCGCGGTATGGATTCAACAGTTCCGATTTCGTTGGACCGACAGCACACGCGCGGGATCATGATCCACGGTCAAACAGGTCCGCGAAAAGACTTGATCCCGATTTTTGATCACGAGATCAATGGTGCGGATCGCTCCCCAGCGGACGACTGTGCATCCCGAAACCCTTAAACAATAAAAACTCTCGTTCTCTCGATTGGGTGAATAAAATTTTACGAAATTTTAAATGTACACTCTACTTGTGAATATAAATTATGGGGGACCAAGAACACGACTTAATACGCGGTGTACGACAAGTTATTTAGATCTATGTGTTCTATATAGGGTTTGAGATATACCTCAATCCACACGGTGGATTCAATATATCTTAGGTTCTCTGAGCTTGTAGACTGTCCACGAATAATGTTGTAGAAGATCCCTCGGCCTCTCAACATCTGGATCGAGCTAGAGAAGCTTTGGAATGTTCCTAGGCTCGGTTTGCCGGAGATCTCGCCGCCGGCGAGCTTTAGACGTCGGGATTTGATTGAAAGAAGTCAAGGGAGGTGGTA
>NW_021550204.1:0-224 GCF_001605985.2 Dendrobium catenatum
TAGGGTTGACGTATGTTTGACATTAGCTTTAAAACTAGAATTTTAACTATTTTTTAATTTTATGATGTTGTAATGTTTATTGATGGTGTGGTACAATTAAATTTATATTTTTAATATTTTTAATGACTTATTTATGAATTTCCAAAGTTGTTCTTAATTATTAAAGGTTATTTGTACGAGTAATTTTTATTTATTATTAAAGATACCAAAAAACCTTAAATTAT
>NW_021550205.1:0-921 GCF_001605985.2 Dendrobium catenatum
AATGCTCAGCACGTTGCGGTGTTTTCTCACGAGAAAGAAACCTTGGAGAACCCTCATTCAAACCTTCTTGACTTGCCTGTACTGCTTTCTTTAGAGCATCAATTATTGTTGGCTGCCTCAACTTTCCATAAGGACATGAATTTCCAGAGGCTGAAGGATCTGTTTTCTGCTTCTTCTTTTTCTTGGCTAAAATGTCCTCAGACAATACTCTTTCAGAACTTTTCTTTCCCCGAAAAATTGGCCCAAATTGATCCCTAGAATAACAGACTTCAGGAAGGGATAGTGGACAAGCCTTCAGGAAAGCATCCAATATACTCTCCATCACACTGCATTATCCAGAATTTACTCGTTAGAACTCCAATAACAATCAGGATAATATCTAGAAAACAAAAACTACTGAAGATGAGCAAGATTTATAAAAAAAATCATCACTTGAGATCATCAATTCATCTAAATAGTGACAGTGCCAGTTGGCAATCCTAAGTTTATTACTTTATTGGAATACTAAAACCTTCAAATGCAAAATCAACGCTGTTTATTTTCATCAACTACAAAAAAGCTCCTTACAGATTAGTTTCATTAGTTCTCACAAAGACTTGACCATACATGAAGCACATACTAAACTAATGAGAAGATCTGACAACTGGAAAAATCCATAAAAAAAGAGTCACTTTTTGTTGTGTACTTCAAATTCAAAATCACTGGAGCTCACATCATAAAAACACTATGCATAAGATTCTATTTGATTGAGAAGGTTTTAAGCGAATAAAACCAAAAAACATTTTTCTGTGTTGGCTCAAGAAAAATGGCACGAATGTGCGAATCCCGCTTTGCAGCCGTAGGATTCCATTTCCCTTAAGTCAGATTGAAATTAACCAGATTTTCCCTGAGGGTTGTGTCAGGGTTTATAGATCTGGGGTT
>NW_021550206.1:0-228 GCF_001605985.2 Dendrobium catenatum
TTTAATATTTTGGAAAATACTAGATTTTAATTAGAGTAATTAGACACTGAGTTTGATTGATTTGGAAATTTCTACAATTAGTTATGAATTTTGGAAGTTTGGGTATTTATTGGAATTATTTAATTATTTCAATTAAGGGCCCTTTTAATGATTTGAACCCAAATGAGTCTTAAATTTCTTGAAATAAACTCTAAAGATCAGAAATGATCTAAGGAGAGATCAGCAAGT
>NW_021550207.1:0-243 GCF_001605985.2 Dendrobium catenatum
CTCGAATCGAACGGCTCGAAGAGACGAATCCAATGAGCCCAAGATCACCAAATTCCGAAATCACTAAGGCCTTCCAATGTCCAACGAACGGTCCACGATCAAAGGGTTCAGCAACAACCCATAACCACCCACTCTCCCTCTCCCTCAACCCATAACCACCTTCTCTCCCTCTCCCTCAACCCAAAAAATGTCCAAGCCTCCCTTTTTTCATACATGACACATCCAAGCCTCCCTCCTCTCATA
>NW_021550208.1:0-352 GCF_001605985.2 Dendrobium catenatum
CGAGACACAAGGTGGCGCTCTGATGTTTCCATCATCGGCACCATGGAAATTGACCTCTCATCCGGAACACAACTCGTGTATATTGCCCCTAACCTCATGCTATCCATACACGATTTCCTCAATCATATTAAACTAGTGGTCCTCACTCATGGCTATGAACTATGGCAAGGAGGTGAGTCAAATCTCCTACTCACAAGAGCTCTTGTAGCACGATTAACAAATACCAGTCATGCTGGTTTTCGGTACAATGTTGCTGGTGTGGCTGACTACCTGGCATCACATGGAATTTCTGTCATCCCTGGCCAAAGGCATACTTGATGTGATGCAATGATTGGAGTTACACAAGAGTTAA
>NW_021550209.1:0-262 GCF_001605985.2 Dendrobium catenatum
ACAATCTATATTCAGCAAAATAGCATCCTAATACTAAGATCACCCTATTGGTAATCTTAAATAGGTTCCCTTAATTTCCTCCCAAATCAGCTCCCTTTCTCTAAATAATTCTCTCTCATATTTGAATTCAAATCACATCTCTTGCCCTAAATAATTCCCTCCCAATTGTAATTAAAACTTTCCTAAACAATTCCCCTGTTGACCTGTAATCGTATAAAAAAAAATATATACAATAACGTACCTGTCGGCGCCGAACTCCGCA
>NW_021550210.1:0-335 GCF_001605985.2 Dendrobium catenatum
TAATTAAACTAATTATATAGGATGATATACTATCATCTTGTATGATATGAACAAATTTCCTTCTAATCATCCAAAATCATCCTGGCTGATTGAACTAAATATGTATTAATCGTACAAGATGATCTCTAGATCATCCTGGATGATAATGTCAGTTTTTTGCAATTAAGAGCTATTCTGAAGCTCTTCTATATAAGATTTCTTATTTCACCCAACAGGGTATCTTTTGTTGCTATCTTGACCAGAGAGAACCTAGAAGAGAGGGAGAGAAAGGGAGAGAGAGAGAGAGGATCTTGTGAGAAGGGAGTTTGTGAGGGGTTTCTTAAAGGTTTCTCCAA
>NW_021550211.1:0-316 GCF_001605985.2 Dendrobium catenatum
AATCGATTTCATACATTAAAACACTCCCAATGATATGAAAATAGTTGAAATACTAAAAAGTTCAAAACCTTTAAATTTTTGAATCAGGTCAGAACTAGCAAAATTGAATGCTTAGCCTGTAGATGTCTCATCCCTCAAAATTAAAAGTACTCCTCTAAGGAAAAATTATATAAGATGGTGGTGAGACCTACAATGTTTTATGCTGCAACATGTTCCATTAAAAGAAAAGCATAAAATTCACTACAGGAAAATCCCGCATTTCCGACGGCCTTTTCCGGCGGAAATTTAACCTTTTCCGGCAGTTTTGCCGTTTTCC
>NW_021550212.1:0-526 GCF_001605985.2 Dendrobium catenatum
GTACTTGTGGATATTAATTTTTATTTATTTTTTATTTTTTTCTTGCTAGCCCGACCGACCCAGCCCAAGATATTTCTGTTCAAATTTAGCTTTTTGAATTTGGCGCTCTTCTTTTTAAATAAAATGGATCATTAATAATAGTTATTTTAAATAATTAACATGATAGTCAAGCAATAATGATGGTTTAAAGTAGAGCTCTAGAGTTCTTTAAATTTTCAAGTTCTTTTCTTACTCAAGTCTAAACCTCTTTTATATGGAGAATGTGAAAATATTTATATTTCCTTTATAGTGGTGGTTTTGAAAAAATTAAGCAAAAATTATATAACACTCCATTGGATTGTGGATATTGAATGCTTTGAATATAATGCTTTGATTATAGACTTCTTACTTGGCATTTAAGTACTTAAAAGGCACCAAAATCAAGTGATATTGGATTTATTGGATTCATCTCTTCGAGTCGCTTGTTTTAATTATAAGCATATAAGATTCAAAGACTGTTTGTTTTTTTAATTAATGTTTTATAGTT
>NW_021550213.1:0-248 GCF_001605985.2 Dendrobium catenatum
AAACAATAATTTTATAGTTATTTTAATCAATTATTAATTTAACAATTTATTTTAATTAAGTGTTAATTTGATAACTTATTTTAACTATTAATGTGTATAATAAACTTTAGATAATTCTATCGGTTATATTATAAGCATAAAATGACAACAAGTTTTACACTTTTGCCCGAGTGGCACAATGACTAGGCAGATTGCGGGATGCAGAGGGCAGGGTTCAAACCCCGCCGTGTGCGCAGGCGTGGCGGGGG
>NW_021550214.1:0-461 GCF_001605985.2 Dendrobium catenatum
AGGAGATTGATGAATTTATTCCTCCTTCCCACCAAAATTTTTTCAATTGCTTGCTGCAATCCTTTTTCCCATGAGCTTATTTTGAAAATGTGTTTTTTGTCTATCTATATATGTTTCAATAAGAAGACTCAAACATGAAGTAAGATACAATATAAAAAAGGAAAAAAGAAGAGAAGAGGGGAAGTTGATGTCAAGGGAAAAGATGAACAAATGAAAATTAGACGAAAGTGAAACAAGAACAGTTTCTTTTACGCGCATACTTTCTAAATGCAAGTAATGAATCCCTTAGAAATTGATCCGACATTAGAAAAGGCAATCACTCTAGTTCACAGTTTTAGGATGGCATACTAATGAGACTAATTAAATATAATTTTCTTGTCAACACTATCATGGAATAAAAATGAAAAATAATGTCAATATATAGTATGAGTCAAACAATCACATCAAAAGTAAAACAGTTA
>NW_021550215.1:0-260 GCF_001605985.2 Dendrobium catenatum
ATTTTCTCTTGAGCTCTTGCTTCATAGTTCGCCAGTCGGTGATGGGGTTCTCACCTCGATCTTCGCGCATGTTTTTCAGATTTGTCCAGTATTGGTTAGCTCGACCTGTAAGGTTCATCTCAGTGAACCTAACTTTCCTAGCTTTCGAAATGCTATACCATTTGAAATAACTATCCAACCCTTTGAGCCAATCCAAGAAGACTTGTGGGTCGAGGGTACTATGATAGGAAGGGGCGTCTACTCAGATGTTTTTAAGCAAT
>NW_021550216.1:0-329 GCF_001605985.2 Dendrobium catenatum
TATGAAATTTAACTAGCCTGAAGTTAACATATTTTAAAAAGCTCAGCTCCGACATCACTGTATTTGCGTGCAGTACTGTTGATCTGGGTCAGTGGAGAAGAGGAATATTTTGTTAATATGTGCAAAAGTATATGTTTGAGAGTTGTCTTGCATTTCCGAACAACAAAATTAATTTTGTCGTACGTTTTAGTTTTATGCATTTCCCAGTTTATTAATTATTCTATGCCTTGGCTGGCTTGAGTTAGCACAGGATTGAGAAGTAAAGGTTGCAACGATGGTGACCAATATTTTTTTAGGTTTAGTGGTGTAAAAGAGCTGAATTTGAGTGT
>NW_021550217.1:0-1158 GCF_001605985.2 Dendrobium catenatum
CATAAGTTATAGACATAAAGAGAACGTATTTTTTAATTAACTTTATTATTTGTTATTATTTCTAAAATATATAAACTATACAAATTAAATAATACGTGTTAATCTATTAATAATTTGAAGTTATACTAAGTTATTAAAATTCAATTAATACTGAATTGTTATAATATCCTGTGTTAAATTATAACTATGTTTAATTAATTTTCATAATTTAACTGTCTACCGTTATTTCATAAAGGGAAGACTGAAAATGGGCATACCCATTATTTTTTTCTTACTATGGTACATTTATCCTTCATACATATGGATTTTACATGGTCCCATTTCTAATAAATGTCACGTCATCACAAAAAGATATACTATTATAATAAGCCAGATAAAGGAGAAGTGGGTGAGTGCGCTCAGTGACCCTGCGCCTAGGCTAGTTCGGGTGGTGCTATGAGTGAGGTGGTTGAGAGAAGTTTGTTGCGGCTATTTGGGCTGCAGAAAGGCTGACTTGTAATTTGAGGAGTTTTGTTATAGGATTAAGTATATATTAAATATATATATAGCGTCATATAATATATTATCATATATATATATATATATATATATATAAGTAAGAGAGAGAGAGGAGAGGGAGAGGGAGGAGAGAGAGAGAGAGAGAGAGAGAGGTGTAATGCCTACCTCATGCCAGCGAGGCGAGGCGGACCTCATCCAAGATGAGGCGTAAGCCTCATAAAAAAAAGCTCGAGGCATAAGCCTTGAGGCATTTTTTACTGGAATTGCGTGGAGGCGGGCCTCAAGGCGAACCTCATATTGCGCAATTTTAAACAATGTTCTCTACCTCACTCAAAGTCTCTTTCTGAAATAACAACACATAGCAATTTAATACGCTAGAGAGCTTAGTAATGTTGCATCCAATTATGCCCTTCTCTCAAATAACCTTATATTTTTTTTATTCCCAACTTCTCCATTTAATAGAGGTGATGTGTTAGGAAACTACCCATGGCGCCTTTCCTTACCTTCTTTTCCCTTCCCACCACCCCCACCCATTTGGAGGATGATTGGAAGGAATTGTATTCAAGTAACCAACAAACACTCCATTTCTCCTTAAGACCCTTCCTCGGCTTAGAAGGGCAAGGGCAATAGTTGGCTACCAACAACTCTACTTCTTCACTA
>NW_021550217.1:1264-4714 GCF_001605985.2 Dendrobium catenatum
AAAACTCGAGGCATAATCATCGAGGCGTTTTTTACTGGAATTGCGCAAAGGCGGGCCTCAAGGCGAGCCTCATATTGCGCAATTTTAAACTATGCATATGATACATTGTACTCGTAAGATCTTAGGTTCAAAAGATAGAATCTAGTGAGCTTGATAATATTTAATTGGATGCCTTCTTATAATACACACCTGAGTGAATTAAGCACATCTTCTGATGTTCCATAGAATGATTCAATTAAGGACACCTGGTATCCAACAGATGGCGTGACAACAAGCTATCATGTTCCTGGATGATCATTGCAACCTGCACATGATGAACTTTGAATATAAATAACCATAAATCAAAGTTAAAGAATTCTGCATTCATATGTTAGATTAGGTCAAATTAGTTCAAATAACTTCACTCTACAATTCATTACCACATAATTTTTCGCTTAATTCTGCAGAGTAAGGATATATGCTTATGAAAGAAGCAAACTTGGCATTTAAAATTTCGTTTCGCAATATTGTGTTGTACTAGTATACTTCCCGACAAAAAATGCTATCAACCTTTCAAAGATAGACGACGCAAGTGCATTTATCATGTTAATAAAAAAATCAATGGAGAGGCTGCATGTAAGGGTAGAGCTTTCCCAAATGTATTTCTAGCATAAAGAAAAGTTAAGGTATGGGGTCCTACTAAAAAGCAAAGTAACATAAAAATAATGGGAGGAAAGAACAAAAGTCAGACCTTGTTCAGATAGCCAATTTCCATGGTCTTACTCGGACTCCTGTTTCCCTTTCAAACCTCCTTCTACGGTGTGAAAGAAATGAAGACCAAGTTTTATCATCATTGTTTGCAATGTAAAGAATGAAAAGAGGTAATATTTTTTTAGGAGAGCACTGCCCATGACATAAGCAAGTTCTTGATCTGGTAAGATACCACCCTGTAGCATCATATTGAAGAATATAATTGCCTCACCAACAAAACTTCGTTTACATAATCTATTAATTGCTCCATAATAATCCTTGATTGAAACTTCATACCCAGCTCTTGCCATTCTTTCAAAGAGCAGAATGGCTTTTTTTGGCATTCCCATCACACATTGTGCTTTAATTACTGTGCTGTAAGCAAACTTCCGCAAACAGACTCCCCTCGCTAACAAATCATCCAGCAAATGTTCTGCATTTTCAAGTTTTCTTTTCAGACAAAGTACATTGATAAGCAAATTGTAAGTAACAGAAGTGGGTGAAACATCATGCTCCAACATTTCCCCCAGAACATGAAAAGCCATCTTTAAGTTAGATACTTCACAAAAACCCTGTATGATAGTGTTATAAGTAATAACATCTGCTTCTAAACCAATTTCATTCATACCCTTGAGCAGTTTAACAGCCTCATTTAGCCTTCCATTCCTGCAGAGCCCTTTCATGACTACACTGTAAGTGACAACATTTGGTGTGATCTCTTTTCCAATCATCTCATCAAGCAATTCTAACATCACATCAAAATGCCCGGATTTGCCAAATGCATCCATTAAAGTAGTGTAGGTCACTACAGTAGGTGACACTCCATTACTTTCAAAATATCTAAGAAAATCCCTTGCAGCATGTAGTCTACCAGTCTTGCATAAGCCTAAGAGGAGTGAATTCCAAGTTACAACAGTTGGAGTCAATCCCTGCTTGAGCATCAAGTAATACAACTCAATAGCACCATTAAAATTACCTGCCTTAACATATCCATCAATTACTATGTTGTACAAAATGACATCGATGGACTGGCCACAACAGCGTAAATTATCCAGATATATCTTAGCTTCTGCCATCATTCCTTCCTTGCATAGGCTTGAAAGAAATGCCCCGTGAATGAATGAGTTCGGATTCAACTTTTTAGAGTGCATCACTTCACATGCTTCTAGTGCCTTGTCAATATGTCCTAGACTACAATATCCACGAATAAGGATTGAATATGCTACTAAATCTATATGCAAACCAATATCTTCCATCTCATCAAGCAGCATTTCCATTTCTTTGATAAAACCCTTTTTGCATAAAGCATTTAGAAGCACACTGTAGGCAATAATATTCAACCGAATTCCATGCTTCATCATATCTTTCCTCATCCTCAATCCATATTCAAGATTATCCTGATCACAGTGTCCAGTAATTAAAATAGTGTACGTAACAAGATCAGGTTTAAGACCTCTGATAAACAGCTCATGGATGAGCAAATAGACCTCACTCATATGCCCGTGTAAGCGACACCCATTCATGAGAATGTTATAAGTCACAATGTCATGATCAATTCCATCCCTCTCCATTCTCACTGAAACATCTAAAGCCTCCTCCAAAGATCCCTTTAGGCATAAGCCATGAAGAATGGGAGCATAACTATATTTATCAGGGATCAACCCATATCTAAGTGCCATGGAAAGAAATGACATCGAAATTTCTAGAAATCCTGCTTTACAGAATCCTGAAATCAGAGAATTTAAGATAACAATGGAAGGGATAAACTCTTTCCTCTCACGAAGCAATTGGAAGAAAAAAGATGCTTCTTGCAGCCTCTTTTGCCGGCAGAGAGCACGTATGAAGATACTGTCCGTGAATTCACTTAATGAAATCCCACGAAATTTGATTTCTTCATAGATGTCACAAACAATATCACTGTTCTCCAAGCTATAAAGCAAACTGTCATAAGTTGATATAGAAGCTTGGATGTTCAAGGCATCCATTCTTCTGAGAACAAAGAGAGCGTCATTTGCCATTTCTGATTGCGCATACACATTTGCAAGCATGTCCCACACTATGATATTAGAATCAAAGTTCTGGAAGCCCTCACACAGCAATGCACAAAGTGAAGGAGCCGAGCAAGGTCCTGCAAGTAAAAAATCAAGCAGAAAAATAACAAAACTAAATCTTTGTCATCTATAATGTGTAGGAACGGAATCTTTGCAAAGTTTTCGAAAAGGGAGAGTGCATCACCTTCTTTAGCGATTATTTGCCTCAAAATGTTTCGTGCCTCCTTCAACCTCCCATGTCTCGCCTGCGCATGGCAATCTCGCAACCGTGAAATCCTGTAATCCTTGGGCTCGGCTCGGAAGAATCTACCGCCATGCAAGGAATGGGACTTCTTTCGAAAAGCTCCTCCGAAGTGAATGGAGCTACATGCGGAGGAAAATTTGAATGTGTGGACAGCCTCAGCCATGGCAGCCGAAGAAGATGACCAGCACTTGGCGCGGGTAAACTGAAAAGGGAATCGAGGGAGAAATCGAAAGTCACGCCAACCGGGGCAACGGAGCATGGATGAGCTAGGGTTTCATTGTTGCGGGGAAGAACCGTTAGGGCTTCTTTTTTTTATTATTTTGATTGAAGTAAAATTTTAATATATTTGAAATTATTTCTAATTTTAATTTAAGTTACTTAATATTCATTTAATTTTCTCAAATGATATATATATATATATATATA
>NW_021550218.1:0-382 GCF_001605985.2 Dendrobium catenatum
TATCCTCGAGTTCACGTCGAAGAAAGTGGATCGTAGGATGTCGGTGAAGCCGTCTTCGTCCCAAGTTATTCTGTACTCAGTTTCCGAATCCGTCATGCATGGGAGCTAGGTGATTAAAACTCCTCACACTTGATAATGCTCTTGAAAATAGTCGGAAAGGAAGAAGTTATCTTGTACAATCTTGTAGGGAAAAGAGCCCAACTCAAAACCTGAAATAAGTTTCAGGTTTTGGTGTGTAGAGGGGAGGGAGTTTGGAGAGAAAAAACCAAGAAAAGGGGCATGGGGGAGTTCGGCCAGCAGTAAGGATGATTGGACAATCTTTCCTAAGTGAATTGCTACACTTATGGAGAGATTTCAAACGTCCAGCAATAAGGGGAAGGGG
>NW_021550219.1:0-953 GCF_001605985.2 Dendrobium catenatum
CTCAAACACAGACTTGGCAAACGAGCTCGAGTTTGAACATGCCGAAGCTCGGCTCGGCTCAGTTCGTTTACAACCATAATTCTAGCTTCAAAAATTTTGGTAGTGTTAAGCCTTTGGCTCCAAGCTGGTGGAACCTTGATACTGTCTATTTATCTGAGGCCTTTATCTGCGATTTGTAATTAAAGCAAGATAATTGATCTGCGATTAGGCCAGATCTAGGAATTTCAACATGGATCCTTGTTTTCAAATTATTGATTAAAGTTCTAGTTCTGAAGCTTTATGTTGCAGGCATTAACCAAGGATTTTCAAAGCAAAGCCTAGACTGGTTTCAAGAATTTCATCAACATGGCGCTTAGCCAGGGATTATATGAGATGCTTTAATTAGGTTTCAAGACCAAGTCTAGAGTAGTTCTGGAAATTTCGTTTTAATAATGCCTTCTGGCCGAATATATGAAGCTCTAGCAAGGAACAATTGACTTAAAAGGTTCTGAATTTTTTTGTTCCATGATGCCTTAACACCGTGAAATTATTATGTGCGGACACTGGACCATCCGGAGGCGAATCAGAACTCGCCATGTCACCCGTTTGTTATGTACCGCAGTTGTGTACCGCTGCATACCGAGTGATGTGGCGTGTTCTGATTCACCTCCAAACGGTCCGGTGTCCACTCATAATAATTTCTCCTTAACACCAGGCTGGCAGAATATTTGAGTCCAGCTTTATTTGTAGTTTTTTTTTTAAAGCGTTGTTAAGCCACAGTTTCAAAATTATTTATCAAAAAACAGCTTTTCAAAAGCTAAATTTTCTTTCTGGTCTTATAATGATTTTCTTGGAGGTGAATCTTATTGGGCATTGTATGACACTCATCCCAAAGTAATTTAACGGCTCTAAGGGACAATCTTCACCAATTCTTTTTTTTTTTTGGCATGTGTAGATCAAGCAACCCATTCTGT
>NW_021550220.1:0-237 GCF_001605985.2 Dendrobium catenatum
CAAAATAGTCTTTGGACTGAAATGATGTCCAATAAATTCTTACTTATGTTTAATGTCATGATGAGGAGCATAATAAAAAAAAAAAATGCTCGCCCCTCTGGCTTATATGGAAATTTTGATAGTAGGCTTTTAGTAACAACTCAAATGAACTTAAATGCAATGATTATTGTAAAGGTCATTAAAGAGCTTAGGGGATAAGTGTTGATGTATAAAACTCTAATGATCATAAAAAAATTA
>NW_021550221.1:0-327 GCF_001605985.2 Dendrobium catenatum
AGGTTCGAACTAGAATTCACTTATCGACCCGTGCAGCATCCCTAGGCGTCACGTGTGTACCAATAACACGTTTGCCGGGGCCCATGCGGGTGATTTTTATATACCCCTTTAGTGTACCTATATGTATACAATTTATTGTGCACATGCAGGGGTATTTTGAAAGTATTTATAGACGTCTTCTGTCCGCTAGTACGAGTGTTGCGGATCCGGTGGCGTTCTAGTCTTGATATTAACTCCCCCCCCCCTTTCTCATTCGTCGGGGAAGGATTTTCTGGATTTTGGAGTCAAAGACTGTTGATTTGGAAAGAACTTCTTTTAGGCTTTTCG
>NW_021550222.1:0-219 GCF_001605985.2 Dendrobium catenatum
TTGTAGCCTTGGTAGGCTTTCTTTTGTAGCCGGTGCGGCTATTGTATATGACCTCTTGGACGCTTTTTGTCTGTGCTCTGTTGTACTATATGTGAATTATAGTATCCGCTGCTGTTTCTTTTCTGTAATGTAATTATCTCTGGCTCTGGATGTATATATTGATACGAATAACGGATAAAAGAAAAAGAAAAGAAAAAAAAAAAGAAAATGAATGATCGA
>NW_021550223.1:0-319 GCF_001605985.2 Dendrobium catenatum
TGAAGAGAGCGGCTTTTGTCCGCTGTGCCGGTTCTATGTAGGACCGTAATCTTGATCCAGGTATTAGCAATTTATTAAAGTGCAATCAAAGCGTAGTTATTGTAGCAACTGCGTCTTGATTGCGCTTTTACCGTAGATAGAGAAAAAAATTAAACGGTTCTCTTCGTCTAGTGTCCGCACCTAATAATTTCTCACTTAGCTATATCATAAAGCTTGATAAATAATGATCTATGCATTGACACTAGTTCTTCCAATCCGGGCATTAAACGCTCGTTGGATCTCGCTGTTTCTTGGTTAAATTTTTACCTATGATGTCTGT
>NW_021550224.1:0-287 GCF_001605985.2 Dendrobium catenatum
GAGTTCAAAGTTGGAGACTATGTCATGGTTCGGATTCGTCCGGAGCGGTTCCCGCCTGGGGCCGTTAAGAAACTGCATGCTAAAAGTGCGGGTCCCTTTAAAATAACTGCTAAAATAAACAGTAATGCTTATGTTTTGGACCTTCCTGAAGGTTTCAACATGAATCCCACGTTTAACATTGAGGATCTAGTAGCCTTTGATGGCCCTGACTTTAACCCAGAAAATCCATTGAATCTTGAGCCTTGTGAGTCCATACCTAGTGAGATCCCAGCCTTACCTCCACTCCC
>NW_021550225.1:0-430 GCF_001605985.2 Dendrobium catenatum
TTGGTCCCAAAAAATTCTGAAAAAATTCCAAAAAATTCCAAAAAAATTAAATAATTTTGGAAAATTAGAAACTCTAGAAACTTCTCTTCTCTTTCCTAAAAAACTATAAATAGGCCCTTAAAGCCTTAAGAAAATCACTCCACTCCTCTTCTTCTTCCGTTTTCTCCTCTTCTCCCTCTGTCCTTTCTATTGAGGTCTTCCCTCAGTTTTCTGAGGCCCCTCTGTTGGCAAGGAAGTCCGGAGATTTTCTCTTCTCTCTTCATCTCCCTCTGTCCTTTCTATTGAGGCCTTCCCTCAGTTCTCTGAGGCCCCTCTCTTGGCAAGGAAGTCCGGAGATTTTCTCTTCTCTCCTCATCTCCCTCTGTCCTTTCTATTGAGGCATTCCCTCAGTTATCTGAGGCCCCTCTCTTGGCAAGGAAGTCCGGAGATT
>NW_021550226.1:0-1073 GCF_001605985.2 Dendrobium catenatum
CATTTTATGGTTTATGTGTTTCCTAGATGTGTTTTTCTAAATGTTGCATTTTATTTTGATGTATTAAATCTTATAATTTTTTTTAAAATATTTTTTTACACTTTAATTTTCTCCATAGATTATGTGAGCAACATTAGTGATAAATTGTATTGTTTATCTTCTATTAAATTCTGCTCACTTATATGTTTTAAAATGATTTTTAAGAAATGCCGGCACACACCAGAACACATATTAGAAATACAGGATGCAGAGAACAAACTGAAGTTGAAATAGATATTCCGACAAATACCATTGAAACTTATGTTATAGGTATGCCTCTTATTTAAGATATTGTTAAAACTTTTTATGCTTATTTTTCATTTGCATTATCTTACTTATAAGATTTTAATTTTAAGGTATTTTTTCATAGCAGGTAGAAGCAATGAGGAGCAAAAACGAAAAAGAGGTCCAACATATATGTGTAGTATTTGGGGATATCATGCTACCCAAAATGGTGGAGAACGACTTATTGTTAATTTTAACAAATATGGTCAACCTATTGGGCAGAATAAATCATTATTTGTTGAGTTCTTAGGAACTATTGCTCGGAATGGGAAACATGCACCAATTGATATAAGAAGTTGGGATAAAATGCCGAAGTCTTTAAAAAAAAATATGTTAGAAGTTGTTCAGGTATTTATCTTCATAATATTTGTACTTTTTTGTTTGATTTCAGTTGCATGCATAAAATAACAAATATCTTTGGATATAACAAATAAATATTTTATTTTTTAGGAGAAGTTTGAGATTCCCCGTGCTTGTGATATATGGGTTCTCCAATCAATTGGGAAGAAATGGAGAAATTGGAAAGCAGACGTTAAATCTAGATATTATGATCCAAAAATGTCTACTGAATTACAACTATGTAATGTGCCAAAAATAATACTCAAAGATCAATGGAAAAATCTTCTAACCTATTGGAATTCAGAAGAATCAAAGGTATATTATTATAACTTTTAAATGTTAAAGTATTATTCATGTTATATTTTTTATTAACTCATATTTGTGTTTAGTGTATAAGTGAACGAAATAAA
>NW_021550227.1:0-231 GCF_001605985.2 Dendrobium catenatum
GTTGTCATTCCTTAAAGATAACAGTAATGGTGACCAAGCCAAGAAACTCAAGCAGAAACCAATTGAAAGAAAGGGCAGTGTGTCAGCATTATCATTTCAGAAGGGAAAGCAGATTCAAATTACTGAGCAGCAGCAGCCTAGAAAGATTACTGAGCAGCAGCCTAGAAAAGATAAGGATAGGGTAGCCAAAAAGCCCGATCCTAGGGGATTGACAGAAAAGATTAACCAACA
>NW_021550228.1:0-246 GCF_001605985.2 Dendrobium catenatum
CTGCTTAGATCCCTAGTGGGGTTTAAGTTATAAGTCCTCTCGGTGTGTCTCTTTCATCTGTGTTGAATTTTGAGTCTGTCATTTCTCTTAGGATAGTAATCAGATCTTTGATTTTCTAAAATCAAAATTTTAATCACATCTTTATCCATTCAAAAATGTCTAATCATCACTAAGGGTAAATAGAAGAGACTCTTTGGAATAGAACTTATGAACTCTTTCTGTGCACCAAATCAAGAAGTGAATAAT
>NW_021550229.1:0-232 GCF_001605985.2 Dendrobium catenatum
CAATGGCGATTGGTCCTCTGGAAAATTTTCGTCCAGATGAAATAAATAATCGTTCAGGAAGATCGTTCCTCTGTAAAAATTTCGTCCAGACGAATAAATTTTCGTCCAAACGATTAATCGACTTAGAACGGTTTTCAGCAGTTTCTAGAACCGACCTAGTAATAACCGTTCATACCGGGCGAACCTAGTTCGTACAGGATGATCAGCTGTACGAAGACATTTCGTACACATA
>NW_021550230.1:0-343 GCF_001605985.2 Dendrobium catenatum
TTTTCCAATCTAAAACAGAAATATTGCATGCCTATTTGTCAAATATATCCTGCTGTGCTTGTATTTACTCATATTACATTTCTCTGAACTGTGACCGTGGCTTCATATTGCCTGCAACTTTCAGTTTCCAATAACTTAAAAGATAAGTGAAAAATATTTTTTTATCTCATTTTTAATGCGGCTATTCAAATCTGATTTTTTTATAAAATAGATTTTAAATCAAAATTTTATAAGTCTGATTACAAATCAGATTTTTCAAATCATATTTTTTATAAATCTATTTTTTTTAAATTAGATTTTTTTTTAAAAAAAAATCAGATCTTTATAAATCTGATTTTAAATC
>NW_021550231.1:0-272 GCF_001605985.2 Dendrobium catenatum
AGAGGTCTTATTTTGGACCCCGTTAGAAAATTAACGACGAGCTCCTTTATAATGGCCTTTTTGTAAAGTAAATTTATGTCCTAATTCGAATGTTGTAGTTACAATTTTCTTGTAGCTTGATGTTTGACTTAGCACTGGGTCCAAAATCTCTTTGCCCAATCTTTAGTAATATGTATAGTTACTTCTTTTAGTAACTTAATGCATTATTTGGATTAGGTCCAAAAAATGTTAAGTCTTCAAAAATTTTAAACTTCTGTGTCCTAACTAATATG
>NW_021550232.1:0-287 GCF_001605985.2 Dendrobium catenatum
TTTAATTTCTGAAATAACTCCTAGTAGTTTCACATCAGTAGGTTTTGACCTTTGATTTGCAGAAATAGAAATTTGGTCCTCAACAGTCTCTTAACTCTATGTGCGTACTCATAGTAGTTTGAATATGGTGGTTTATTTCTTATTCACGGATGCTGGTTGGGTTTGGAAATAGCTCGACTATGAAGAGATGATTTGGAGTTGAATATGAGGTTAACCCATCCCACATGACCGCGGACCAAGATATTATATGGTACAAACACCATTCTTTATTGTACCAAGTGGTTACA